>NC_089506.1:139458058-139761088 GCF_036850995.1 Saccopteryx leptura
GCCATTTCAGCCGCAGATGATATTCATATTCAAAATTTCACCTAAATATCCCACAATGCTCTGTATTGTGCAATGTAACAAAGTGCAGAGGATAACTGCTGGCCCAGAGGTTACTTTCACCATGTTCCCACTACAAAGTCCTAGGGTGACTTATTATCTAGTAGTTTCCTTATGAAGAGAATTTTATTTTTCTTTATTGTTCATATTGTATCTGGGTTATTTCCCCCTCTTTCTTTAAGGTTTAATAATGGAGTGATGATTGAAATGACTGAATTTTCAGTGTGAGAAAATGACAATATTTTTCAATCATTACGCTACAATTCTAAATTTTATGAGGGGAAATCAAGTTGTCCTATGTCGTCCCCGGACTCTCTTACTCTCTTTATCTCTGCATATTTTATCGTTTGTTTTTTTATCTTGAAATAGGAAATAGTAGGATGAGTTTTAGCCTGAAGAATAAATGTAAGACTAAATATTAATCCCTGAGCATTTGCAGTTTAGCACATAATGGGAATGAGATCATTTGAAAATCAAGAAGGTCTTACTAGATGTTTCAGTAATTATTTGCAATCAACTACAAAACTGTCAGGTAATGAGAATCTGATTCAATTTATTAGAAGTGGTAAGCAAGTCTTAGGGGATCTATTTGAGCATTTTGCTGATATTTTTTTTTCTGTCTTTCCTTTATAAGGTATCACTTTAAAGTCTAGCAGGTGAACTTTTAAAGTGTGATGTGTCTGTACAAAAGCATTGGGCCACATTTGTAATGATATACCTGGAGGCATCTGATTGAAGATGAAATTTCTGTGTCAGACACAGAAAATCTATTTTGGTTTTGTCATTGAGTCAATTTTTTGTGTGTTTATTGTTGCGAAGACTTCATCCTGCAGTAATGTTGGAATCATTTTGTCCCTTGAGGGCTATTGATTAAATGGCATACTATTCTGTTTGTTCATTTTTTTAAGAACATATCTTTTTTAAAAAATGTGAGAAATTAAGTAACAATAATTATCTATCCTCAAATATTTATAGTTATGATTATTTCCATTTATATCTGTATATATTTAGGGGAAATTTTTAAATATTATGAATCTTGAATTTAACATTATACAGTTAATCCTAATTGTAAGTCATTCACCAATCTGTAGTCTATTTCTCTATTTTATATTATGTTCACAAAAAGTGAAGAAAGAGGTAAAGAGTTCTTCTCCTATCCTCTTGTGTCCTGGATTCATTCCTATTTCTCATTTAAGGAAAATAATCTTAAATTTACATTAGACAATGTTCTCAAAGACAAAAATTGTGGAAGTATGTCATTTTAAATTTATAAAACACAGATATTTTTATCTGAAATGAAAATAGAAGGATTAGAGTTAATGATTACTTTTCTTTGTTTCTCTTTGATTTCATGAAATATTTTCAAAAGTTAGAGCCTATTTTGGTGTTTTAAAAGTTGCTGTGGTTGCAGATCAAGATAATTTATGAAATAGATTTTTAAGATATAAATATTCCTTGCCATTGACTAGTCTTTTTTAAATGTATATTTATATTTATTGTGAAATGATCACCACAATTAGCCTAGTAGCATCCAACACCAAACAGTTTACTGACTGGTCTTGACTCCACATTGTCAAAACCTAAAAGGTAAATGATTATCCTAAAAACTCTATCACACATGAGAATTACACAGCAATAAAATTCATCCACTAAATATTAAGATTTCATGGACTAACAATTTGTTTATGCTTGAGCATATCATCCTTCTCATAAAATTCTCATCTCTACCACCTTTCCTGTTTTTATTTGGTACCTACTATACATTCTTCTGGTCTCAGCAGAAATGCCACTTTCTTAAATCTCCCAAACAGAAGAGGTACCTCTGTCACGACTTCCTTTTCTTTTCATTCATGGCACTCATCATGTTTTATAATTAAATATTAAGTCAGTCCTATTTTTCTCTCCCACTCATCTTTATATTCCATACAGCAGGAGCTGAGTTTATTTAATAATCAATGTTGCTCCAGCTGTAGAAGGTGGCTACTCTTTGATATAATTTCGTGAATGAATTAATTCATTCATATTTGGTCTCAAACCCCCTATGTAATCATGTTAAGAAAAAAATCAATAAATATTTGCAGCTAATTTATTTTATTGCATAATTGAATACATTCACAAACCGAACTTATCCAATTTTTATATTAAATTTATGTGTGTAGTAATTCTCAATTTTACTCTCTTATAAATATTTGTTATTTTATTTTTCAAACTTTTTGTTTTATATGAGAATTTCATCATATTTTGCTTTGAATCTATATCATACCTGGATATAGAAGAGTACAAATTCAATGGCTTGTAATATAGAACTATATATAATCTTTGACCACCTATATAGGGTAAGAAAATACTGAAATTGTTTCACAAGTTAATTTTTCTTCATCATCCACTAAAAGACTCGATCAGATAACAGTGGCAGCTTACAATAATTACAAATACAAAGACGTAGATAAAAAAAAGTTGGTCTTTGTGATTCAGAAGTTATGTTATGATGTCATATTTTTAAAAAGCCAAAACAATTCTTATGTCTTATAATGGTTTTTGGTTGGATTAACAATATTTCTTTATTGAAAATTATATTAATACCACAGGATTGCCTAAAGTTATGTACTTATAAAACACAGTATACAGGCATTAGAGCTGATTTCTACACAAGGTGTTTTCAAGTACAGAGTCAGTTGCTAAAGATAGGAAAGTTATTTGAGTATATAATAAAATTCTTTTTTTTTGTGGCAGAGAGAGAGAGAGTCAGAGAGAGGGACAGATAGGGACAGAAAGACAGGAAGGGAGAGAGATGAGAAACATCAATTCTTCATTGCAGTTCCTTAGTTGTCCATTGATTGATTTCTCATATGTGCCTTCACCGGCGGGCTACAGCAGACTGAGTGACCCTTTCCTTGAGCCAGCGACCTTGGGCTCAAGCTGGTGAGCCTTGCTCAAATCCAATGACCCCTTGCTCAAGCTGGCAACCTTGGGATCTCAAACCGGGTCCTCCACGTCCCAGTCTGATGCTCTATCCACTGCACCACCAGCTGGTCAGGCTATAATAAAATTCTTATATTACACAAATTTATAACAAAATAAAAGGTTAGATATGTTAACACTGGCTTTTCAAATAACTCTTGTGACTATTTTTTATTTATGCAATTATTTATTAATTTACATTTGTTGATCTATGTATTTTCCTAAGTACTTTATATATGCTATTAATTTTAATCTGCCCATCAATGTAAAGCAAATGGTATTATTATTTCCACTTACAGATAAGCAATCTGAGGCTCAGAAGGGCAACTAATTTGTTCAGACATATAGTTTCAAAGAGGAAATGAGCAGAGTTTACATCCAGTTCTATTTGTACGCCAAGCCTATGCTCTTTCCTCCTACTGTCAAGTACAAGTGTTCTTAAAGTTTACAGTGTAATCAAGTGTTCCTTTCACCCTATGACATCCAGGCTCATCATCCAGCTGCAGTGGCTGGACTGCAGGCCAGTTTCTGTAGTTTACTCACCACGTGAAGCTATGCAAATCATTTCATTACTCGGTAGCACAGTTTTCTCTGTTAAATAGAGCCAGTGATAAATGAACCTACTACAAAGAGTGTTAAGAGGATTAAATGAATTAATGTTTAAAATATTTAGGATAGTGCTTGGCACATGGTAAGTTAAAAAGTTTAAATTGACATCAACATTATCAAATGATGATTAGTTGGTGGCAAAGTATCAAGGTATAGATGAGTGTTTGTAGTTATTTAAAATTTGTCTTTACAAAAATAGTTATTGTGCGGAACATAGAAAAATACCAATCACATAATTTATTTATCTCTAAAATGCTGTAGCAATTTTCACTAAGCTTGCACTTACACAAGTGTACTTGGCAGGGCACACTGACATCTAAAGAACACATACATTTATACAGCATATGTTGTACATGCTTGTGTATTTGTAAGTATCAGCTCACTTATAATGAAGGCTTAGGAGTTACAGCTCTTCACCTGACCAGGCAGTGGCACAGTGGATAGAGCATCGGACTAGGATGCGGAGGGACCCAGGTTCGAGGCCCCGAGGTTGTCAGCTTGAGCGCGGGCTCATCTGGTTTGAGCAAAAGCTCACCAGCTTGATTGAGCCCAAGGTCACTGGCTCGAGCAAGGGGTTACTTGGTCTGCTGAAGGCCCACGGTCAAGGCATATATGAGAAAGCAATCAATGAACAACTAAGGTGTTACAACGTGCAACGAAAAACTAATGATTGATGCTTCTTGTCTCTTCGTTCCTGTCTGTTTCTGTCTCTGTAAAAAAAATAAAAAAGAGTTACAGCTCTTCAACAGATGAAGGTAGAAAATTATTTATAGTTTTCAAAATATAGTCACATGTATCATCATCTTTTGTCCTTATAACTTTATAGACAGAATTCTTGAAGAAGGTATAGAAGCATCTAAATAAAACCTCATTTTATTAAAAGTTTAAAAATCTGGATAATTTTTGATGTTTAGAAACATAAGTTTTTTTCTTAGCTGAAGATTTAGTTTTCATTTTTTACTAAAACCCATTAAAATCATTCAAGTCATAATACTTTTTGGCATAATAATTTGGGGATGTTGCATTATGAGAGCTCCCTTAATTTCCATAAGTAACAATAGCAATGGAAATGAATTTGAGTGCCATTTCTGAAATTTAATCATGTCACATTTAAACACCCTGGAGGGAACTGTAGATGGCTACTGTGAGCTAGATAGTCCAATAAATGAAAACAATCTTAGTTATTTTAGATTAGTTAACTAAAGTGCTATCAATTTCCACTCTACTTACTTTGCTTTAAACATCATGTTCTGTTAAATACACATGGCAAAGCATAGCTGTTCTCATGAGAATAAGTTTACATTCCAGTTAATCATCATTTTCCTTTCAAGCTGTTTATGAAAATAGCTGTCTGAGCATTAGAGTGTATATCATTTAAAAGTAAGAAGAAAATATAAATTAAAAATTTAATTAGAAAAATTGCTGTAATACTGTAATAAAGACTGTGGAGCATTTAAATGATTTTTACATTTAATCAAAAGTAACTTTAATAAAAATAAAACTTAACCAAACCTAATTGAATTCCCGATAGCAAACAAATAAAAAATAAAACAAAAAAAATAACTGAGATTTGCCAACGACAATGGTAAGTTGTATGAACTTTATCTAGATATCTAAACTGAAATTTTTTAAGTGAAAATATTATTGTCTTCACTCACCTATAAACATAATTAGTAAATAATTAGTGCAAAAATTATAGGTATACTTTTAACAAGTATCAAAACATTTTTAATATCATTTGATATAATCATATTATTGTTAAAAATGTTAAATAAATGATTTACATCCACATAATATTATTGCCACATAATTGGGCATCATGTTATAATAGATAGGGTTAGATATAAATTTATTCCTTATGAAGTAAAGTGCTTAATATCTACATTAATTAAAGACATTAATTATACTAAAATTCACAAATATTTTTACATAATATTTATTAAAGTAGCATCTCAACATAAACATCTTGTATTCACATATCTATTGATTTAATTGATATGGATGAGAAATAAGTTATCTAAGACCAATTATGAAGATTTTTGCATGCAGAATTGGCATTAAAAAAGGAACAGGATCTCTTCCTGCCTCTCATTATAAATCCATCTCTATAACCCCATTGCAAAATAGAATCATAACAGGTTTTATTAAGTCAAAGAAAAGCAATTCAACTTGCAATACTACTTAGTGAGTACCAACTAAAATAATAGATTACATTTTATTATTCTGGCAAAAGAAGCTTTATAATGCTGCTTAAAAATAGAAAAATAACTTGATAATAGTTGAAGACATTGAGAAATCAGATATCAATCCTATACCTAAGAAACTCAAATGCTAGGTTCATTCATTCATTTAGCAAATATTTATTGAGCACTTACTGTTTGTCAGTTCCATTTAGGCAATTGTGATTAGAACAGCCAAATCTCTTCTGCATGGAGTACATACTCCATTGGAGAATTAGTCAATCAATAAACAATATTAAAAGTAAAAATATATGTTCGTGATTCGTGTGAAGGAGAAAAACTGTAGCAGAGAAGGATGCAGGTGGAGATGTCAGGGAAAACCTCACTGAAGAAGTGTTTTTTATGCAAGGACCTGAAGGAGATTTGGGAGTATCTATAGCAGATACTGTGGAAGACAGGAGGGAGAAAAAGAACTGCTCCAGGGCAAGACTGTGCTAGCTATGTGCTAAGTGTGTACTAGGTGTGTGCCAGAGCCCAGCAGTGCATGCGAAAGTCAGAGTCCTAGGAGAGGAGGTCAGAGAGGGAGTGAGTAGGGTGGAAGGACAGACAGGTCCTGCAGGGCCCCGCAGACAGGACTGTAATTTTCGCTGTCTGAAATCAGGAGCCAATAGAAGATCCTGGGCTGCAAGGTGATGCACTCTGACTTTTGTTTTCACAGGTTCCCTCTGGCACCTGAGCTAAGATGAGCCTGTGGAAGAACCACAGGCAGACAGAAGGAGTGACTTCTCTTAAGTAAAATTGTCTAGCAAGACTTTCAAGCCTGTAAAATATTCTCTCTGGGGTGAGTGTGTGTGTGTGTGTGTGTGTGTGTGTGTGTGTGTATGCGCACACGCGCATGTTGGAGCTTTGGGGAGCCTTGTGGTTAGCATGGAGCCCTGGTTTATTAGCTCTCATCTCCCTCCCATCTCTCTCCTTTGTCTTTTCTTTTTCTTTTCTTTTCTTTTTTTTTTTTTTTTTTGTATTTTTTCTGAAGCTGGAAACAGGGAGAGACAGTCAGACAGACTCCTGCATGCGCCCGACCGGGATCCACCCGGCACGCCCACCAGGGGCGATGCTCTGCCCACCAGGGGGCGATGCTCTGCCCACCAGGAGGCGATGCTCTGCCCCTCCGGGAGGTCGCTCTTTTGCGACCAGAGCCACTCTAGCGCCTGGGGCAGAGGCCAAGGAGCCATCCCCAGCGCCTGGGCCATCATTTTTGCTCCAATGGAGCCTTGGCTGAGGGAGGGGAAGAGAGAGACAGAGAGGAAGGAGGGGGTGGGGGTGGAGAAGCAAATGGGCGCCTCTCCTATGTGCCCTGGCCGGGAACCGAACCCGGGTCCCCCGCACGCCAGGCCGACGCTCTACCGCTGAGCCAACAGGCCAGGGCCACCTTTGTCTTTTCTATATATAGTCTTACTAAAGATTGCCAGCTAGGCTCTGCTGCTCTGTATACCTCATCCTTTTCAGTTTATATCTCTGTTTGTTTCTGCCATTCATCTTCACACTTGTGAAATGAGAGGAGTTAGAGATACAATGTAAGAAGCAGCCCAGAGAGATGTGTGGTCAGTCCAGCATTTTCTTCACATATCCCGTGCTCTCATTAAATTGTCATTTGATATCATTATTCTTTTAGATCATAAAAGTACTATGTCTTTTTTAAAAAAAATAAAATAAAGTATTTCCTGGCCGGGTGGCTCAATTTTTTAGAGCAGTGGTTCTCAAACTTTTTTAAGTCAGGGAGCATTTAAAATCTTACAAATAATTGTAGGCACGCTGTATACAATGTTCTGAGAAATACGTTATAATAATTAAGTCAAATATTAAAGAAAAAAATATAAAGTCCAAGCATGCTCTTATGGTAATTAAATGAAATAAATACTTCAAAATTAAATTTATTCTGACATTAAAAACATTTTATGTTACATTTTTTGATTTATGTTTTTTAGAATTCATAAAAAAGAGGGGTTAAAAATTAAAAAATGACAAAAAATTATCTTTTTATATATATAGTATATAGATACATTCTTAGTAAGATTTGGTAAATTCGGCAGGTCCTGGCACAAATGTGTTAAGTTTTTTCATTCTTATGTTTATGAGAAACATGATCCTGATGTGTCCTAGCAATTTCTTCAATGTATGGGTATATATTTGAAAGGCAAACTCTCATTTTCTCGTCAATACATTGAAGAATTCCTCTCTTTTTACTCTTAATTGTATTGAGAGTAGAAAATCCTAATTCACATAAATAGGATGTTGAAAATTGTAGTAAAATGTTCAAAGCTTTTTTAGGTATTGCCACATATTCTTCTTTTATAGAAACCCAAAAGGCTTCAAGAGACAATTGCTTATGTTTAATCATCAATCCAAAACCCCCACCATACATATCATCTTAACTTCACACCAAACAAAGGATAGAAGAAACTCTCCTCCAGTCTTTCCGGGGACCATGGGGGGTAGTGTAAACAATCCAGCACCAGAGCTTAACAGCCTTTTGCAACCTAATCAGGCAAGTTAGGTGGGGGGTTGGGCAGACTGTCAATTTACAGCCAATTCCCCACACCTCTGTCCCCCAAAAATCTAAACTCCAAAAACCCTGTTGGTGTTTTGGTCTGCAACAGGCACATATTTCTCTGGAATACCATAGGGCACACCTGGAAATCTTCTAGGGTGCACCAGTACACGCTGGCGCACACTTTGAGAACTACTGGGTTAGAGTATTGTTGGATATACCAATGTTGTAGGTTTGATACCTGGTCAGGGCACATACAAGAATCAACCAATGGCCTGACCAGGCGGTGGCGCAGTGGATAGAGTGTCGGACTGGGATGCAGAGGACACAGTTTCGAGACCCCGAGGTCACCAGCTTGAGCACGGGTTCATCTGGTTTGAGCAAAAAAGTCCACCAGCTTGAACCCAAGGTTGCTGGCTCCAACAAGGGGCTACTTGGTCTGCTGAAGACCCGCAGTCAAGGCACATATGAGAAAGCAATCAATGAACAACTAAGGTGTTGCCACTCGCAATGAAAAACTAATGATTGATGCTTCTCATCTCTCTCCGTTCCTGTCGGTCTGTCCCTGTCTATCCCTCTCTCTGACTCACTCTCTGTATCTGTAAAAAAAAAAAAAAAAAAAAAAAAAAATCAACCAATGAATGTATAAAGTGGAAAAACAACTTGATCTTTCATTCTCTCTCTCAAATCAATAAATAAAAAATTTAAAAAATCAAAATATTTAGAAAAATAATGAAGACCCAACTATAATATAATAAACATTAAACTACTTCCTTTGTGGGAAGGTTTTGTTCATGTTCTTGCTGGTTTTCTTTGCCTGTTGTATTTATTTAATTTTATTGAGCTGAAGCATGTAATAAATTAAGGATAAGTAATATTTGCTTTATATGATCAACATAACTATTTCCCCAGTTTATTGTTTTATAGTTTACCATTATTACACAGATATTGTAGTGTTCAAGTCATTTGTATCCCTTTGCAATATATGTAATTATCTATTATTTTGGAGGGTGTTGAGAAAGATTCCATTTTAAAATATACCAGAACTTCATTAACCCATTAGTAGAAATAAGAGAGAAGTGGGACAAGTAAAGCAAATGTGAGTGTAGGAGCCAAAGAGTAGACTGAGGCAGTTTCGATCTGAACACAATGATAACAGCATTTCAGTGCAGGCAAGCCCTGACCCACCATGTAGTTAGTCCCTATCATTCTCCCTTCTCTTTCCTTCCTTCAATATCTGCCAAAACAAATGGCTTCCCTACCATTACTACAGGATAAACCCACCCAATGGTATCCCTGTGAAACATTATCCAAAAGTTTATCAATCCTACTAAAGAGTGGAAGCCAGCCCAACCTGTGATGGTGCAGGTGATAAAGCATTGACCTGTAGTGCTGAGGTTGTCAATTCAAAACCCCAGGCTTGCCTCCTCAAGGCACATGACAGACACAGCTACTAGAAGTTGGTGTTTCCCATTCCTCCTGCCTCTCTTTCTGTCCCTCTCTCTCCTCTCTAATATCAATAAATAAAATCTTAAATTAAAAAAAAAAGAATGGAAGGCAGTACACTGAATATAAACTATATGTATAATGCCAACTCTAAAGATTGTACCTTTGATCAGGTTAGGGCCAGCACTACCTGGGGCCCACAGGTGTTGCTATGTGCCCTGTCATGAATGAATGCTCTGAGTATTCAATGTGCAGAAATAAATCATCATTATGGCAGAATATACTTTCTTACTCTCAATTTTTAAAATTCTATAAAGCCACAGAAAAACGCAGAACCATATCCCCAGAAACCCAGGCAATAGCAAGAATAAGAATCTTAATTTATTAAAAACACTAACCAGCCTGCCATAAGTATTCTCTTTGTTGGAACACAGAGGATGATCAGAGGAAGTGGTAGGGTCAGAGCATATGATAGGGTAAGGAAAATACCTTATTATAACAGTCATTTTCAATGAGAAGTCAGCATTTAGTAAAAAATATTATATAAATACTGCCTGACCTGTAGTGGCGCAATGGATAAAGTGCCGACCTAGAATGCTGAGGTCACTGGTTCAAAACCGGGTTCTTTCCTGGTCAAGGAACATATGGGAGTTGATGTTTCCTGCTCCTCTCCCCTTCTCTCTCCCTTCTCTCTCTCTCTCTTTCCTCTCTAAAGTGAATAACTAAAATCTTAAAATAATATATAAATATAAAACCAAGTCAAAGAAAAACAAGGAATTTCATTAAACACAATATCAAAAACTGATTGAAAGACAATAGGCACAAACTGAGGACAATTAAATTCAAAGTCTATTTCAACATAGCCTTCCATAATCCATCAGGTTTTTTATCTTAAGGGTATTTTCAGATGTGGTGAGTTCAGCAAAAGTCTCTGATGGGAGGATGAACAGGCTTTAGCTATTGGTTTCAATGTCTACTTCACAGCCAGGTCTCCTTTTATTTTTAACATAGAGGCAAGCAACTGGCTGTCTAGTTGCTCCCTGGTCAGTATGAGGAACAAGGACATATAGATAACACCAAGTCCTAGGTCTCCTCTACTATGGCAGAGGATTGTTTACAACCACAGACGTCACTTCTTAAGGTCACTCAAAAGCTAGGGTTTGAGCACCTCAAGAGGCACTCACCCTTAGATAGGATTCTCATGACATGTCCCCTAGACAGTTCTCCTGAAAGTCTCATTCTCTTCTCACTCCCTGAGCAGGCCCCCTATTGGTCAGAGCTGGCCTTGCCATGTGTAGACATGGTCTTATCCAGACATTGCTTTAAGCTCTGCCAATGTTCTAGTTCTGCCTGGAAGTCCTTTATTCTGGCACTAGGTCTCTGATTTTGCTGCATGAAAGTCAAGTAGACATTTCCATCAGCTTTTTATTCTTCATCATATTACTTAAGTGTTTCTTTTCAGATACCTTAGAAGGATTGTTGACTGGGCAGCCATCTTTAAGACATGAATCAGAGTAAAAAGGGTGCAAGAGCTGTGCCTGGTCAAAAGCCAATTGAACTCAAATTTAATTTAACTTAATGGGTAGTCAGTTAAATGTTTTGTAGGATGGTTGCTAGGTTACTTGACTGGGTGGCTATTTTTCTGTCGTCAACCTTTTACTCAGCTGCCCTTTCTTTCCATCCCTCAGTGCCTGCAGCTTCTTTTCAATTCATTAGCAATGTCCTCCAATAATTCTCTTTTAAAATATTTTATTTTTATTTATTTATTTTTGTGATAGAGACAGAGAGAGTCAGAGAGTGAGACAGACAGGAACAGACAGACAGGAAGGGAGAGAGATTAGAAGCATCAATTCTTCATTGCGGCACCTTACTTGTTCATTGATTGCTTTATCATATGTGCCTTGACCGTGAGGCTACAGCAGACTGAGTGACCCCTTGCTCGAGCCAGTGACCTTGGGCTCAAGCTGGTGAGCTTTGCTCAAACCAGATAAGCCCACGCTCAAGCTGGCAACCTTGGGGTCTCGAACCTGGGTCCTCTGCATCCCAGTCCGATGCTCTATTCACTGTGCCATCACCTGGTCAGGCTCCAATAATTCTTAAGGTTAAAAAAATTTTCCCCAACCCAAGGTATCTTTGATATTAGAAATTTTATTGTTTTTGGAAATGACTAGGTTAATGAGCATTCCTGGATCATTATTTTGTTTATATATATATAACTCAAAGGAACTCTTAATTTTCCCTTTTTATGTTATAAATTACCATTGTCAAAGGGGAGGAAGAGAAGGAAAATGAGAAATAGAGTTGTTACTATGGCTAGAGAGGAAGGAGTGTGTATGAGTGTGTGTGTATGTGTGTAAGTATGTGTGTGGGTGTGAGTATGTATAAGAGAGAGATGTAGGGTTCTTTTGTGTTGATCTTGTTCAACTCTATATGAAGAGATATCTCAATGTAGAGGGAAATAATCTGAACTGAGAATCATAGGACTCAATTTTAGATTTTTTCTAGCCCTGCTTCTGTCACCAACTATTAGAGTTGGGTAAGCCACATAGCCTAGATGTCTCAGTTTCGGCATCTGAATTCTAATCTGAATTTGCCTTCTGAATTTCTATAATGTTGTGATGCTCTAATAGCATAATGTACATCAAAACAGCAGCATTATCAAACACATATAATTGCCCAACTATCATTACTATTCTCATTAGTATACATTTGTGCCCAATTCTGGCCTCATCCCATGGACTCCAACCCTGTTACTATATTTTCCTAGTATTTTGTTTGTTTTGGAAAGAGAGGTGCTTTGTGCTTCTTTGTTTAATGCGGTAAATAGATTATTGTTCTAACATTTGTTCCATAATCTCAAGACTGCCTTAGGCTAAGAAGAAAAACTGTGTGTCAAATTGCTACTAATGGGTTTGCCAACTCAGCATGAATTCTCCCTTATTTTTACCTTTTATTTTTTGATAGAGGCTATCTGGCTATGTTATGCTGAATGTATTGTCTCTGAATATTTACTCTGGTGAAAATTTAGGTCATACACATACTCAAAAGCCATAATTGCGAGTTATGAAAGAAATGAACTTGGGATCTGGGGAACTGTGGCACTATGTTCAGACCACAAGGTGACCACTCCTGTGCCCATCATGCACCGAGACCTATCCTGGAGAATCTATATACATTAACAACATTAAAACTACAAATGTTAAATGTGCTATTTCAATAAATTTTGAAGTCTGGAAGTAAACTACATTGATGTCAGCTCAAATTCAATTACAAATGCAGGCTATGCAAATTAAACTTTATATGTACATTTATATGAATACTTACTGTATTGACAGTTTCTTCCCATGAATTCACCTGGGCACTCACAGGAGTAGTTAGCAACAAGGTCTGTACATATTCCACCATTTTTGCAAGGCTCGGTTTCACATTCATTTATATCTGAGGAAAGCAAAAAGAACATAGAAAATGAATTTTTGGTGAAAATGATTAGTTATGGAATGGTTTGGGCATTACAAATAAAGTCTAAGTATGCAATTATATTTTGTGTGTCTTAATCTTGAGTCAATAATACAAATGCTGCTTCAATTTATTAACAATTAAATTAAATCAAATACAAATGGAATTGAAACTCTAAATCGGAGACCAACAAACTGAACTACTCTCTGATCAGAAAATATGAATAGTGTGGGGAAATAATCCGTGTATTCTCAGAATCAAATCAAACAACTTAACCGTGATGTATTGGAATCACTTACAAGATCTTGAAACCTCCCCAGCAGCAACAACTGCCAATTAACACTGTTTCATTTTATTTTAATTCATTAAAATTCAAACAGACAGAGATGTTTTAGTTTCTAAGTAGTTTGCCTTTGATGAATGCAATGAGAAGCAAATTAGAGTTAAAAGCGAAAGCTCATTACATGCAAAGTATTATAAATGTAAATGATGATCACTTCCTAATCTCATTCAAGGGTTTCTAAAGTTAGGATGACTAAAGGGACTTACCCTTTGATAAATTATTATTATACCTGATGGAAAATTATTGGTAATATAAAACATTCAGCAAATTATTTTAAGTTCTATGCTAATTTTGGACAACAGAGATAACAAGTATGATTTTAAGTGAAAAAGAGATAATGTCTAACTTAGTCCAATATCAGTCACTAATATTTACAAATTATTCTAAGCACAGCCCCACACTGGGTTCCGTGTCAGCTAGTGAAATAGCAGGAGGACACACACTGCTCCCAACGCTTCTCTTCTTATCGTCCATTCCAAAGAACTCCCTCTCTGTCTTTCTCCCACAACTCTGTTTTCATTCAACCTTCTTATACAACTAAACGATGTTACTTAGGAATTGTTTTGACACACATCTTTCACCTTTTCACCTGGTCAGCCTGTTCTTTATAGCTCTGCAAATGATACATACTGTCTTCTGGGCATTAGTACCCCAAAAATGCTTCCTGATATTTCTAACATAAAATTAGAAATAGTGGTTCAGACAATATAATATTTTTAGTATTTCAGATGTGTGTCCTGCCTTCTGATACACTACAATGTATCAAATGGTATTTCTGAAGTCATGGGTTTTCATAGTTCTTAAAGCAATATATATGGTCATTAAATTACCCCCTCAAGACCAAACAAGGGCAAAATACTACAAAAATCTCTATTTTGCCCTTTCTTTTATCTTTTTCTTCCAAATAGTATCTCCTCCTGGAAGTAAGGCTGTCCATCTTTCATTCTCAGTTTACAGTAGAAATTTTGGTCTAAGTTTTCTTAGGCAGATGATGACTTTCTCTGAAAAAGCTATCCTTTTTGTATCTGGCTGACTGTCACAACATAAGAATAAAATAATTCATGATATTGTTTAGAAAAAACTGAAATAATTTGAGTATGTTATTATATCAAATAGTAGAATAAAACCAGAATCTGATAGTCTCTAAAAGTAGCTATGCACTAGAAAATATGACTCCCAAATATTTAACACTAAAACTTTCCAGAAGTAAAGAAAAAAAAGAAAGAAGTCATTTATTTTCTTATCTGATGTAATATTTAGCTTCCTTTAGTCATATCAAAATTTCACTTAGTCTTTATATTGAACTAACACAAAATATTTTCATTAGATTTTAAAAGTGGCACAAGAGTCGCTGTGCTGTTTACTTTTCTGCAACTCTGGAACATGCTTAATATGTCTTTCCCTTTATTATATCTACTAAAATCGGTTTTAGATGAGAATATGTCAAAGGCTGATAAGTTAAACCTTTGTTTCTTAGAGAGTGCATTGCCTTATTTTGTAAGTTAGTCATAAAAAGATATTCTTTTATACACTGATACAGGAGAAACTGAGTATTGATGTCTGAAGATCACAAGGAAATATAATTTGATCTGGGACATGAAGGAAATATTCAATTAGGATTAATAAGGACAGGATGAAAATGGTGGTATATTTCCAAGCAGGAAACCAGAATGAGTCACAACTTTGAAGAGAAGTGTTCATGGTATGAAGGTGCAGGAATAACCCAGCTTGTCTAGAGCAAAGAATGGGAAGAGGAGTGCTAGCGCCCACATCTGAGATGTAGATAAGGAACAGATTACGAAGAACCTTTCGAGACTGCTAAGGGGGCTGCCCTTTATCTTTTAGCATTCAAGTCCTGGAACTGGCCGGGGTTCCAGGGTACTCTCTGCATCCTTGTACTTTAGAAAGATGTAGCAGAACCATATGTGGGATAGGCTTAAAAAATGAGTAAAGGAAGGACAGAGAGTCGCACAAGATTTGATGTTAATAGGTATAACATATATTTTAATTTTTAGGTAAGAGGCTCTAAGCATTTTCCCATTTAAAGACTGAGCCTACCTCATGAGTAAAATCAAATCTAGCCTTTGCTGCTTTGAAATGTCAATAGTAAGAAGTTTCTTCATTCATGATGTGAAAAAATCAAGAGTTAAAACATATCCATTTAGCAAATGAGGACACCTTTCTTAGCATCCTTGCATCTTCCAAGCCTTTACACCAGGGGTAATTAACCGTTTTATACCTACGCCCACTTTTGTATCTCTGTTAGTACTAACATTTTCTAACCGCCCACTGGTTTCACAGTAATGGTGATTTATAAATTAGGAAAGTTTACTTTATAAAATTTATAAAGCAGAGATACAGCAAGTTAAAGCATATAATAATAATTACTTACCAAGTACTTTATGTTGGATTTTTGCTTAGTTTGGCAGAATAAATCTTTATGAAACAACTTACTATAGTTAAATCTATCATTTTATTTATACTTTGGTTGCTCCGCTACTGCCCAACATGAAAGCTGAAATGCCCACTAGTGGGCGGTAGGGACCAGGTTGACTACCTCTGCTTTACACAATAAATTGTATTTACATATGGTAATGTGAATCTAATAGAGATTAATCAACCTTTAAACCTTCTGTTTGTTCTTCAAGACAGATCTACAATAGTCAACAAAGGAAGTTGTAGTTAAGAATATCTAATTCTAGCCTGACTAGGCAGTGGCTCAGTATATAGAGCGTGGAACTGGGATGCAGAAGACCCAGGTTCAAAACCCCGAGGTTGTCAGCTTGAGCATGGATCCATCTGGTTTGAGCAAGGCTCACCAGCTTGAGCCCAAGGTCACTGGCTTGAGCAAGGGGTGACTTGGTTTGCTATAGCCCCCCCCCATCAAGGCACATACAAGAAAGTAATCAATGAACAACTAAGGTGATGCAACAAAGAATTGATGCTTCTCATCTCTCTCCCTTCCTGTCTGTCCCTATCTGTCCCTCTCTCTGTCTCTCTCTGTCTTTGCCACAAAAAAATAAAAAAGTCTAATTCTAAAAAAGAAGCTAGACCTTTACCCTGACAGGAACATGAAGTAAAATAAACTGGAATTCCATTGCTAAATGAAAATGTTTTATAGCCACACTCAGTTTGTGATAAAGAAGAACATTTTATAGTTTGGGCATTTTTCAATACTTTTTAACTTAAAGAACTATCTTAAATCTAACTCATAAAAATGAAAATGTTATACTGAGTTATTTTTTTAATATAGTGCAAAATGAGTAAAACATTTCTACATATGTATGTATCCAGAAACATGTAGGCTCAGAGAACAGATGCAAATTACACGGACATGGTTATATATTAGTATCATGTAGGGATTCTTTCAGCGGTGAAGGCTATTTGCACTGTGACTAACACAAGTAATCAAAATGGAAACAGATCTCAATTTGAATAAATCATGTTTAATTAAAGACTAGATATAAATGTTCACAGAACAGAATGCAATAAAATGAAAATTAAACATCTTTGTAATAAATCACATACATATCTCTTTTTCACAGATCAAGGCATTATCACTTCCAGAAAAAAGTTCACATCTAGTGCAAATATACTACTATATTAGATTATTTTTATAACTAAAAAAAATTTGAAACAGCTGTTCCTAAATAAAATAGAAATTCCCATATTTGGTCATATTTATAGTTCATTTATAATAATAATTGCTAATATTGTTTGAGATCTCTACTTCTATTGCTTAATGAGAACTGTTTTAAAAAACAACCTCACTAGAAATTGGATTTTATAATCAAAACACCCAGCTGAGTCTTGGTTTCTCACTCTTAACACATAAAACTTTGCTGCCTAAGTAGGACCAGGATACAGAAACAAGAGCTCAATCTGGATATTCAGATGTAAACTCAAAACACACTTTTTTGGAGAGGAGACAGTGAAGAAAAAGAAAATAAAGACTGAAAAGGAAGAGATGCAAGAGTAGACAGATTGTCACAACAGTATGAATTTCTTAGAAGCAAGGAAGTGCCCTATGAGGAATTCCATGTCCTTTGCTCTGTTGTAAACATACTACACAGAGTCATTCACTGTATATGTAAAAGTTACACTCTTTAACATTGCCACTATGTCACGCTTAGCCCCTTTTACACAGATTTGTAAAGGTGTGTTCCCAGTCTACCTTATTTGTCTTGAGTTTTAGCCAACAAATAATTGGCCAGAAAGTTACCATTTCTTCTTTGTGGTAAGGATATTATATTTAATGCTTGCTTTTTTAGAAATATTCAAGTATATGATATAGTATTATTCACTATAATCACCATACTGGACATTAGAGTCCTGAATTTGTTAATCATATAACTGGAAGTTTGTACCCTTTGACCAGTATTTTCTCTTTTTTATCCACCCATGGAAACTACTACTCTACTCTCTATTTCTCTGAGTTTGTCTTTTCTAGATTTCACATAGAAGTAAGGTCATGCTCACTTTGCCTTTCTCTAACTTAGCATAATGTCCTCAAGATCTACTCAAGTATTACAAATGGCAGAATTTCCTTCTTTCTCATGAGTGAATAATATTCCCCCCCCCCTCTCTCTCTCTCTGTGTGTGTGTGTGTGTGTGTGTGTGTGTGATGCTTATCCATTCATCTACTTATGGACACTTGATTGTCTTTAAATCTTGGTTATTATGGGTAATGTTATAAAAACAGTATAGACATTTCCCACCAAAATTAAAAATAAAACTACTATATAATCCAGCAATCCAGCTCTAGATATAAATCCAAAGAAATTGAAATCAGGATCTCATAAAGATATTGACTTAGACTCAGTGGTGGGATTCAGCCAGTTCACACTGGTTTGGCAGAACCAATACCTAAGGTTTTTGTTGAATTCAGCAAACTGGTTGTTAAGATGGCACCTGTAATTAAAGTTCTTTCCAAGGTGGGTGCCTGGGCAGCCGTCCAATGTAAATATCACAAATTTGCATTCTTTAATCTTTTTTAACATTTATCTGCACAACAGTATATTCTAGCACCCGTAGTAATATTCATTCCATTCATAGGTGAAAACCAATTTGATGAAACTATGCTTGTAGTATTTATTTCATAAAATTTACTAGAGTGACGTCAGAGAAATAGTGCTGTGAAAGGTGCTCACAGTCTGTCCCCTTGAAATTTCAACAAATTTAACAACTAAACACAGAAAAATCTTAGGAGCACCTGATATATACACACACCAGACAAAGGTATGACTGGGCAAAAAGGTGGGTGAATATACAATGCACTCTGAAGGAAATAAGACGTAAAATAGGGTATTTCACTTTCCTCACTGATCTGAGGAAGGGGCACTTTTGTCTGGAGCTGAGCAAAGCAGAAGGTGGAAGGCAGAGGGATGGAGCTGAGTTAGGGTGGATCCTCAAGCAAAAGAAAGAATATATCAGCTCTGCCTGGGATCATAGAAGCAGGGCTCGTGCCCAGGCAGCAGTTCTACCTAAGGTTACTGGTATGGGGTGCTTGCATGAGCTGGCACCAGCATCAGCAGCTTTGTGCATCCCCAGCTCTGCGATCACAGGCAGTGTGCAAGTGGCTCTACCTGGCACCACTGATGTGGGCACATGTGCGTGTGCATGGGCTGGAGGGCATAGCCTGAGGTTATCGGTGATACACATCTGTGTTGCCAGAATCCTTGGGCCTGGGACTGCCCAGGCGGGTTGCCTCTGTGGGGCTGATGCAGGTTTTGAGTGCATTTCCAGCTCTGACTGAGACCACAGGCCTGGAGCGCCTGAGTGAGCAGATGCAGGCCTCTGTGTGCATTGCTGCAGTCACAGGTGCTAGTCGTGCACCTGTGGGCTACCAAAAAGTGAACGAGGGAGAAGCCTGTGGAGATTAGACCTGCAGCTTGCTGAGGCATGCTAGACATGCCCGGGAGCCCTTAGAAAGGTGCTTGATCTGCCATCATCTCCTGCCTGCTCTTGCTGTTGGCTCTGGTTGGCACAGTCTTACTCAGAACTGCACTTTGAGTGGTGCTGGAGGAGGGACCTGGCAGCTCTCAGAGCCTCTTGCTCTGCAAATAGTGGCTGGGATGAGCCTCACAGCTGGTCTCCAGGTTGGTAACTTAGGTGGCAGAGATGTTGGGAGAGGCACCTGGAAGGCTGAGACTCCCATTGTCAAAAACCTAACAAGCCCCACCTACCAATGGGTCTGAGGCCCAACCTATGTCATTGCCACAGCAACAAACCAGCAAACCTCTGTCCAAGAACCCCACAGGGGCAAAATCTGTAGTACAGCGCCACCTGCCAAAAAAAAGGGAAGAAGCTACCACTCAAAAACAAAAAAAACCAACCTACATCTTTACAACTGTTTTTGATTTTTTTCATTTTGGTCATTTTATCTTCTTTTTATTCTTTCCATTTCCTTTTGAGCTTCATTATCCACAGTTATTACATTTTTCATTCTTGTTTTTTATGAGGGTTTAATTTTAGAAAACTTTACTTTTCTTTTCTTTTACTTTTTCTCTCATTTGATCATTTACCATCAATTATTATATTTTGGATTCATATTTTTTATGGCATTTTGCATGTTTTTTACTTCATTTTTTATCTCTTTTGTAATTTTTCCTCAGTTCCTGCTCCTTGTTCTCTATAGTTTTGTTCCACTTATCATTATAGAATTTTAATATTTTCACTGTATCTTTTCAATTTTAACTTTATTTTTTAATTATCTCTTATTAGTGTTATTAACAATACCACTATCAAATGCCATTAAGGAAAAAGAAATTAAATATCATGGGAAAAAAAGACAGAAATGTAGCTCACATAGATGATGAAAAATTTCTCTAAAAAATTCAATTACTTGGAAACATGGAGTTATATGATAGAAAATAAAAATTAAAGTCTTAAAAATCCTCATGAAAATACAAGAAAGCATGAAAAGGCAATTTAAAGAGCTCAAAAAACTATTTAATGAACAAAGGGAATACCTCACCAAGGAAATTGAAACTATAAAAACAAATCAAACAGAGATGAAAAACTCAATACATGACTGAAAAATGAGGTAACAAGCTTAGTTAATAGAACAGGCCAGATAGAGAAAAGTAATAGTGACATAGAAGACAGGCAACTAGAGATACTACAGAAAAAAGAGGAGAGAGACTCATGAATTAAAAAAAAAATGAGAAAGCACTAAAGGAATTGTCTGACCCATCAGAAAGAGGAACATAAGAATAATGGTTATAACAGAAGGAGAAAAGAGAGAAAATGGTATGGAGAACATATTCAAACAAATAATTGATAAAAACTTTGAAAGCCTGTGGAAGGAACTAGAGCCTCAAATCCAAGAACAAAACAGAACATCAAGTTACCTTAACCCAAACAGACCTACTTCAAGGCACACTGTAATAAAATTATCACAAAACAATGACCAAAAAAATCATCAAGGCAGCCAAGAAAAACTAGAATACAACATATAAAGACTCATCAGGCTATCATCAGATTTTTCAGCAGAAACTCTACAAGCCAGAAGAGAGTGGACCCCAATATTTAAAGTACTGAAAGAGAGAAACTGCTAGCCAAGAATAATATGTACATCAAAGCTATCCTTCAAAGATGAAGGGGAAATAAAAACACTCACAAATATAGAAAAGATTAGGAAATTTATCACCAGAAAACCCCCACTTAAGGAAATACTAAAGGGGGTTATCTGACCAGATACAAAGAACAAAACAAAACAAAATCACAAGTAAAAGCTCCAACAAGATCACAGTAAAACCAAGATTAATCTGTGACAACAAAAAGAAAAAAGGGGAGAGAAAAAAGGTTAGCAGTAACAAAGGAGGATAGAATGCAGAAGCATTAATGAGATAATGTACTACAATATGATATATATCCTTTTTATTACCTAATGGTAACCACCCCTGAAGAAACCACTACAGAAACACATGGCTTAAAAAAAAGAAGAAACAGAGGAAAAAAGTATGGAATACAAACAAACAAAAACAAATGACAGAAAAACAGAAGAGAAGAACTAAACAAGAAACAGAGCTATCAGAAAGCAATATATAAAATGGCAACAGAAACCCCTCAAGTGTCAATAATTATTTGAAATGTAAATCGATTGAACTCACCAATAAAAAGATACAGAGTAGTAGAATAGATTAAAAAAGAAAATCCAACTATATGCTTCCTTCAAGAAACATATCTAAGCTACAAGGATAAAAACAAATTTAAACTGAAAGGTTGGAAAAGGATTCTCCAAGCAAATAATATCCAAAGAAAAGCAGGTGTAGCCACACCCATATCTAACAATGCTGATTACAGATAGCAAAGGTAATCAGAGACAAAGATGGTCATTTCATAATAATAAAGGGGACATTGAATCAAGAAGACATAACACTTATTAATAGATATACACCAAAACAAGAAGCATCAAAGTATATAAGACACCTACTAACTGATCTAAAAATAAAAACCAACTAAAATACAATAATACTTGGAGACCTCAATACACCACTGACAGCTCTAGATCACTCATCAAAACAGAAAATCAATAAAGATATATTGGCCTGAAACAAAACACTAGAACAATTGGATATGATAGACATCTACAGGACATTTCATTTCGAAACGTCAGAATGTACATTTCTCTCCGGTATACATGAAACATTCTAAAGAATTGATCATATGTTGGGCCCCAAAACTAATGTCAACAAGTTCAGAAAGATTAAAATTACACCAAGCATATTCTCTGACCATAAATCTTTGAAACTAGAATTCAACTGCAAAAAAGAAATAAACAAACCCACAAAAATGTGGAAATTAAACAACATACTTCTAAAAAATGAGTGGATCAAAGAAGAAATAAAAGCAAAGATCAAAGGATATATACCAACAAACAAAAATGACTACATGACATATCAGAATCTCTGGGATGTAGCAAAAGCAGTAATAAGAGGAAAGTTCTTATCACTACAGGCTTATATGAACAAACAAGAGAGAGCCTAACTAAACAACTTAGCATTACATCTTAAGGAACTAGAAAAAGAAGAACAAAGGCAACCCAAAACCAGTAGAAGAAAGAAAATAATAAAAATTAGGGCAGAATAAATGAAATAGAGAACAGAAAAACTATAGAAAAAAATCAATAAAACTAAGAGCTACATCTTTGAAATGATCAACAAAATTGACAAACCCTTGGCAAAACTCACTAAGGAAAAAAAGAAAGGACTCATATAAACACAATTCAAAATGAAAGAGGAGAAATTACCACAGATTTTATAGATATACAAAGAATACAATGAAAATCTATATGCCACCAAATTTAACAATCTAGAAAAATGAATAAATTTCTAGAACAATACAATCTTCCTAAACTGATTCACGAAGAAGTAGATAGTCTAAACAGACCCATAAGCAGAGAGGAAATAGAAACAACTATCAAAAACCTTCCAAAAAATAAAAATCCAGGGCCAGACAGCTATCCTAGTTTTAATTATATCAAACATTTAAAGAAGACTTGGTTCCTATTCTACTCAAAGTCTTCCAAAAAATTGAAGAAGCAATACTTACTAACACATTTTATGAGGCCAACATAACCCTCATACCAAAACCTGGCAAGGACAATACAAAAAAAGGAAACTACAGATCAATATCTCTAATGAATACAGATGCTAAAATCCTAACCAAAATATTAGCAAATCAAATACAACAACACATTAAAAATAATTTGTCATGATCAAGTGGGATTTATCCCTGAATCACAAGGATGATTCAACATACATAAAACAATTAATGTAATATTCCATATCAACAACAACAAAAAACCATATGATCCTATCAATAGATGCAGAAAAGACATTTGATAAAATACATCATTTTATGTTTAAAATGCTCAACAAAATGGGTATAGAAGGAAAATATCTCAACATAATAAAGGCCATTTATAAAAAACCATCAGCTGACATATTAAATGGCATAAAACTGAAAACTTTCCCTCTAAAATCAGGAACAAGACAAGGCTGTCCACTTTCTCTACTCTTATTCAACATAGTGCTGGAAGTTCTCGCCAGAGCAATCAGACAAGACAAAGAAATAAAAGGCATCCATATCAGAAAAGAGGAAGTAAAGGTATCACTTTTTTCAGATATGATCCTGTACATCGAAAACCCCAAAGATTCCATAGAAAGACTATTAGAAACAATAAACCAATACAGTAAGACCGCAGGATACAAAATTAATATACAGAAGTCTATTGCCTTCTTATATGCCAATAATGAAACTTCAGAATATGAACTCCAAAAAATAATCCCTTTTATGGTTGCAACAACAATAAAAAAAAATACCTAGGAATAAACATATCAAAGAATGTAAGGACCTATATAAAGAAAACTACAAAGCATTGTTAAGGGAAATTAAAAAAGATACAAGGAAATGAAAAAGTATTCCTTGTTCTTGGATAGGAAGAATAAACATAGTTAAAATGACCATATGACCCAAAGCAATATACAAATTTAATGCAATTCCCATCAAATTTCCAATGTCATTTTTTAAAGAAATGAAACAAAAAATCATCAGGTTTATATGGAACTATAAAATCCCCAAATAGCCAAAGTAATTCTAAGGAAAAAGAACGAAGCTGGGGGCATTAAAATATCTGACTTCAAATTATATTACAGAGCCACAGTAATCAAAACAGCATGATATTGGCAGAAAAATAGACACTCAGACCAATGGAATAGAATAGAGAGCCCAGAAATAAAACCACATATACATGGTCAAATCATATTTGATAAAGAACACACAATGAAGAAAAGAAAGCCTCTTCAATAAATGTTGTTGGAAAAACTGGAGAGCCATGCGCAAAAGAATGAAACTCGACTACAGTTTGTCACCTTGTACCAAAATTAATTCAGAATGGATCAAAGATCTAAATATAAGATATGAAACAATAAATTACATAAAAGAAAACATATGTACTAAACTCATGGACCGTGGCCATAGAGGACATTTTATGAATATTTTATGACTTCAAAGGCAAGGGAAGTAAAGGCAAAGATAAATGAATGGGACTACATCAGACTAAGAGGTTTTTGTACAGCAAAAGAAGTTGACAACAAAATAGACAGCCAACTAAATGGGAGTTGATATTGTCAAACAACAGCTCAGATAAGGGCCTAATATCCAAAATATACAAGGAACTCACAAAACTCAACAACCAACAAACAAACAATCCAATAAAAAAGTGGGAAGAGGACATGAACAGACACTTCTCCCAGGAAGAAATACAAATGGCCAACAGATATATGAAAAGATGCTCATCTTCACTAGCTATTAGAGAAATGTAAATCAAAACTACAATGAGATACCACCTCATGCCTGTTAGATTAGATATTATCAACAAGAGAGGTAATAACAAGTGTTAGAGAGGCTGTGGAGAAAAAGGAAACCTCATCCACTGTTGGTGGGAATGTAAAGTAGTACAATCATTATGGAAGAAAGTATGGTGGTTCCTCAAAAAATTAAGAATAGAACTACCATATGACCCAGCAATCCCTCTACTGGGAATATAACCCCATAACTCAAAAACATTGGTATGTAAAGACACATGCAGCCCCATGTTCATTGCAGCATTGTTCACAGTGGCCAAGACATGGAAACAACCAAAAAGCCTTCAATAGATGACTGGATAAAGAAGATATGGTATATATATACTATGGAATACTACTCAGCCATAAGAAATGATGACATCGGATCATTTACAACAACATGGATGGACCTTGATAATATTATACTGAGTGAAATAAGTAAATCAGAAAAAACTAAGAAGTGTACGATTCCATACATAGGTTGTATACAAAATTGAGACTCATGGACATGGATATGATTGCAGTGGTTACCGGTGGGAGGGAAGGGAGGAGAGGGAGGGGGTGGAGGGAGGGGAGAGGCATAAAGAAAACCAAATAAAAGGCGATGGAGGACAATTTGACTTTGGGTGATGGGTATACAACATAATCAATGTAAAAATGATCTGGAGATGTTTTCTCTGAATCTATGTACTCTAGTTGATCAATGTTACCCTGTTAAAATTAACTGTCTAAATAAAATTGGATAAAATAAATTCACTATACCTTTGATAAAATACTACGTTTTAAGTCGCTCCTGTTTTTTACTTCAGTAAATAAACATATAATGTAAAAAAGTGCCAAACAATAAGGAGATGACAAGCTGTCATTTGTTTCAGCTTTGTGTTATGCAATATATATATATATATATATATATATATATATATATATATAAATATATAAATATATATATTTGTATTTTTCTGAAGTTGGAAACAGGGAGGGAGTCAGACTCCCACATGCACCCGACGGGGATCCACCTGGCATGCCCACCAAGGGGCAATGTTCTGCCCATCTGGGGCATCGCTCTGCTGCAACCAGAGCCATTCTAGCACCTGAGGCAGAGGCCACAGAGCCATCCTCAGTGCCTGGGCCAACTTTGCTCCAATGGAGCCTTGGCTGCGGGAGGGGAAGAGAGAGACAGAGAGGAAGGAGAGGGGGAAGGGTGGTGAAGCATTTGGGCGCCTCTCCTGTGTGCCCTGGCTGGGAATCGAACCCAGGCCTCCTGCACGCCAGGCTGACGCTCTACCACTGAGCCAACCGGCCAGGGCTGCAATATCTTAAATAACAGTTTTATTGTGTTTTGTCAGGTATTTTTTAATTTTTTTATTAATATTTTAAAACTCATAACATAATCTAGTTTTGTGTACCTCTTTTATTGTTTTTATTTAAGTATAAAATGCATAAAATAAATTAACTTTTGGTATATAATTTTTTTATACTTAAAATGGTCATTAGGTCAGAAAACTGGTTGTTAAATTATGTGAACCCACCACTGCTTAGAGTATTTTGAACACTGACAACAATTTATACCTGGACACCTAATCCTTCTTGGAACAAAAATCCACATAATCTCCTTTTTAGTGGAGACAAAGGCAAACTAATTCAATCATGAGCATACTTCCTTTTCATTCCCAAGTACATCCAGGTTCCAGAAACATCAAGAAGGAATGACTAATTCTCAAGTTGAGCAGGGCTTATTTTTACATATTAAAAGAACATGATGATAAATTCCTTTTTTTTTCCTTTGCAAAGAAATAATTTTTTTTACTTCCTTGTTCCTTCCCTTGGGCTGTCTTTTCTCACTGCAATATTGTTATTGACTGTTAATTAGCCAACATGAGTTATTTTCAAGAGCCTGCTCTATTTGATCCTTACAGCACATCTTTCTTGGGCTCCCCATTAGCTATTAAATATTCCTTAGACCTCCTGTGAGGGACTGCTTTTAAAATTTGACCTTTTATTTTTGTTCTTATCTAAAACTTATGGTTTTTCCATTTTTCTTTTAAGTATGAACAACTTATAATGAATTTTTTGGAATTCTATTCTCCCACTTAGATATTAAATTTAGTTATATCATAAGCAGTATTACCTATAGGTTTGCCTAGTTTTTTTCTGGGACCAGTTCAATAAATTCTTAATCGTGTATGCTTGAACTCCCTTTTGACCTGGCATGTTGTTTCATTACTAATAAAATTATGTTAAAGTAGAAAAGTAAAATCAGCATTCTTCAATCAGAACATATCACACACAAACATTTTATTATAGTTTATTGATAACCTTCATTTACCAAGAACAATAGTATTTATTCATTGATTTTTAAAATTAACTTTATTGGTGTGACACTGGTTAATAAAATTACATAGGTGTGGCCCTGGCCAGGTGGCTCAGTGGTAGAGCATCGGCCTGGTGTGCAGGTGTCCTGGGTTCGATTCCCAGCCAGGGCACACAGGAGAAGCGCCCCTCTGCTTCTCTACCCCTCCCCCTCTCCTTCCTGTCTGCCTCTCTCTTTCCCTCCCACAGTCAAGGCTCCATTGGAGCAAGGTTGGCCCGGGCGCTGAGGATGACTCTGTGGCCTCTGCCTCAGGCGTTAGAATGGCTCTGGTTGCAACAGAGCAATGCCCCAGATGGGCAGAGCATCACCCCCTGGTGGGCATTCCGGGTGGATCCCCATCGGGCGCATGCAGGAGTCTGTCTGACTGCCTCCCTGTTTACAACTTCAGAAAAATACAAAAAAAAAAAATTCATAGGTATCAGGTGAACCATTCCATAATACATCACCTGCACACTGCACCGCACATTAACCATAATAGCATTAAAACAAATCAGAGAGGTATTTATCATCAGAACTTTCTAACAGACATCATACTCTCTGTCCATCACTATCTTAGAATATTAACATTTATTTTTAATATTTCAATTTAGATGCAAAACCTTTTTGAGACAAAGAATTTTGACAGAGCCTTATTCTCTACAATGTCTCTGTATAAAATTATCCCTATAAGGCTTTATTTGCCTTAATCAGATATTGATCAATAAGATAAGATAGCTATTTCAAGGTACTAATAAAGCCTAAACCAAAAGAGATAGAGAAAGAGTTGAAGAGAAGGTAATAAGGGTGGTACTTTAACTCAAATATTTAAGGCCTTAAAAATGCATACATAGCCTGACAGGTGGTTGTTCAGTGGATAGAGCATTGGACTGTGATGTGGAAGACCCAGGTTCGAAACCCTAAGGTCACTGGCTTGAACAAGGGGTCACTTGATCTGCTGTAGCTCCCCAGTCAAGGCACATATGAGAAAGCAATCAATAAACAACTAAGGTACCACAATAAAGAATTGATGCTTCTCGTCTCTCTCCCTTTCTCTCTGTCTCTCCCTCTTTCTCTGTCTCTGTCACACACACACACACACAAAAAGACATAAATAAAAGGTATAATGAAAAATATATAGTAAAAGCTAAAAAGAATGAATGTGTCCGATAAAAAGTTTTACCAAAGAGCAAACCATCTCCAAGGAAATTTCCCTTGCAGCATGTAATATAGTAATTGCAATAAGTATTTGTTCTCAGGAAAGAAAAAACTGGGAATATTGGACACGTAGGGAATCATTAACTGTAAAATTAGAGCAAGTCTCTTGATTGGGGCAGTTATAGCAGACTATGCCTCTAAAGGGGCTCTATTAAGGAGAATGGAGTTCAATAATGCTCATTTCAAATGTCAGAACTTTAAAAACATACCAATGATTGGTTTAAAAAAACAACAGCATTGATTTATGTGAAATATGGCATTAAAGTGGATACCCTGAACCACCAGGAAGACAAACACATGTGTCCTAAAGTAAATTAAGTCTGAAACATTTCTGGAGGCAAAAATGACAAAACAAAAGCTGTCTTACTTCCATGCACATCATGAGAAGGCAGCATGCTAGGGAAAATATAAGTCACAAAGAAACGAGAAAGACCACATAGGAGATTTACTGACTTCATAAAAGAAGTCATAAGTATGAGTTTATAGGAGTTGAGCAGGGCTGTTAAGGTAAAAAAATTGTGGACATCACTCATTCATAGGATCACCAGGAGTTATAGTTGATTCAGTGGCACATAACAACAACAATGCAAAGGACCCACAGCAGAGATTCTGATTTAAATGTACTGGGATGAAATGAAGGTGGTGATATTGTTTATATAGTAGTCCAGCTGATTCTAAGTGCAACCAGGGTTGATAAACACTGAAAAGAACCTTATGTGTGAAGCCCATCCACCCATCTGTTCATCCATCCTTAGTTTCTGTAGTAGGTACTAAGAATGTTAAGATTAATATATATATATATATCATGGCCCCTTACTTTCCTCAAGTCTCTTGCAGTATGTAGAAAAGAATATAATCAGTTAGAATGCAAAGAGAAAAAATCTCTAATGGGAGAATGAGTGCAAAATTTCTCAAAGGAACTCTGGTTACCAATAACTAAATTAGTCTAGCAGGCTAGAAAGTATTGAGTTTTAGGGGAGTAGTCTAGCAAATTAGGGAAAATACTTCTGAGTCATATGGAGTTATAAATAATTAACTCTTTAATGTTTTTTTTCTGAATTAATATGCATCTCTTATTCTGCAGATCTGAGACTGAGTTATATATTGTCTGGTTTCCTACTTTTGCTATGGTATGTTATCATTTATATTTTTTGCATATTTTAATGCTTTATCCAAAATTAACTACCTTATTCTGTAACTACATGTTAAATTAGTTCACTAGTACATCTCTCTATTTTAAGTGGTGAATATTAATGATCAACTATTTTCAGTTTGTTTCTATATTGAGTCATCAGACCCATAACTGGCTAAGATGGAATTCACATTCATATGGGAAGCAGAGCTGTAATTTATATGGTTGCCTTCGCTCACTCACTCACTCATTAAACTGTTCATGAGCACATTTTATGAATTAAGCTCTAAAATATATGATTGGTTTATCATAGGTCAGTAAATAGAGATAATCTCTGTTCTGAGAGATCTCATTTTCTGTAATTTCATTCAAGAGAGATACTGTAGTTGCAATAAAATAAAATGAAGTGGCCCTGGCCGGTTGGCTCAGTGGTAGAGCATCGGCCTGGCGTGCAGAAGTCCCGGGTTCGATTCCTGGCCAGGGCACACAGGAGAGGCGCCCATCTGCTTCTCCACCCCTCCCCCTCTCCTTCCTCTCTGTCTCTCTCTTCCCCTCCTGCAGCTAAAGCTCCATTGGAGCAAAGATGGCCTAGGCGCTGGGGATGGCTCCTTGGCCTCTGCCCCAGGCGCTAGAATGGCTCTAGTCGCAACAGAGCGACGCCCTGGAGGGGCAGAGCATCGCCCCCTGGTGGGCAGAGCGTCGCCCCTGGTGGGCGTGCCGGGTGGATCCCGGTCGGGCGCATGCGGAGTCTGTCTGACTGTCTCTCCCCGTTTCCAGCTTCAGAAAAATACAAAAAATAGAAAAAAAAAAAAATATATATATATAATGAAGTATGTCCTCTCTACCAGTGGTCCACAATCTTTTTTGGGCCACGGACCGGTTTAATGTCAGAAAATATTTTCACGGACCGGCCTTTAGCGTGGGCCGGATAAATGTATCACATGACCGAGACAAGCGTCAAGAGTGAGTCTTAGACGGATGAAACAGAGGGAATCTGGTCATTTTTAAAAAATAAAACATTGGGCCCTGGCCGGTTGGCTCAGTGGTAGAGCGTCGGCCTGGCGTGCAGGAGTCCTGGGTTCAATTCCCGGCCAGGGCACACAGGAGAAGCGCCCATCTGCTTCTCCACTCCTCCCCCTCTCCTTCCTCTCTGCCTCTCTCTTCCCCTCCTGCAGCCAGGGCTCCATTGGAGCAAGGTTGGCCCGGGCGCTGAGAATGGCTCCGTGCCCTCTGCCTCAGGTGCCAGAATGGCTCTGGTTGCAGCAGAGCAACACCCCAGATGGGCAGAGCATCGCCCCCTGGTGGGCATGCTGGGTGGATCCCAGTTGGGCGCATGCAGGAGTCTGTCTGACTGCCTCCCCATTTCCAGCTTTGGAAAAATATAAATAAATAAATAAATAAATAAATAAATAAATAAATAAATAAATAAATAAAACATCGTTCAGACTTAAATATAAGTAAAACGGAAATAATGTAAGTTATTTATTCTTTCTCTGCGGACCGGTATCAAATGGCCCACGTATCGGTACCAGTCCACAGCCCGGAAGTTGGGGACCACTGCTCTATACCATTATGTACAAAATGTACTATGATTATAGAAGAGGCCGTGGCTTGCCTAGTGGAGATGTGGAAAATTATTTATCAAAAGAAACATTGGATTAATGTTTAAAGAATCAGTAGGTGTTTTTTAGATGTGTTAAAGTGAGAAGGAACATAAAAAACACAATGTTTTCATAGAAACCTGAACATTTTAAAATGTCTGGATATTGATAGGGATTGTATGTGTAGAACTACTAGGGATACTGGTTACTAGTTAGGCTGGAACCAGATTTTTATGGTCTTATAAATCAAGTTAAGGAGTTTGAACTGTAGTCCTTGGGTACTGGGAAGTTAATAGAGAATTCAAGATGTGTGAAGGGAATACAGAATTGAATTTTTAGAAAGCTCATTCATATGTTCTAGAATTTCATTACCAGTAACATTTTGGAAAAACTAATTCAAAACATCACAAGAAAAAATTATGTTGACTCCGTAACACTCAGGTCACACATAATGACTATAACCATGTATCTTAAAACATTTAGCTTTCTTTGAAATGCATACAGACTTCCTAATACTTAGGGTTGCCAATATTTAGCAAATAAAAATACATGATGCCTATGCAATATTTAGAACATACTAATACAAAAAGTTTACCTAAAATTGAAATGTACCTGGACGCCCTGAATTTTATTTGGGGATCCAACTTCAATTGTCAACTAGAATGTGATTTCTCCATATTTTCTTTCTTGTCCTTTATATAAGCACTTTCATTTTCAGTGTATGGTCAAGCTTTTCATTTTTTATTTTTAGCAGACCCCGAAGAAAATTACTTGCAGTAAAAATCATTACTGACAAACGAGTGTTTCTCAGGCTATTGCTCAAAATAAAATCCTTTTGCTTGCATTTTGCAAATCTTTAGAGTTTACTTCTATATAAGCTATAATAAAAGTATGGACAAACAGCACTTTGGGATGATAATTGATAACAACAGTTAGTATATCCACCCTATTATAGATTATTTAATATGTGCCAAACATTATTCTAAGTGTTTTACACTTAACATCATACTCTCTGAGGTAGTTACTATTATTATATTGTTTTACATACAGGGAACCGAGACATTGAAAATGTAAAAATCTTGCCGAGTCATACAGGTGGTAAAAATTGGGATATCTTTTCTCAGATATATCTTCTCTAAGATATATGTTTTAAGAATCTATGCTATTCACACTTTACCACCAATGTAAATGATTAACATTTCCTCTCACTTTCACTTCCTACTTGCCTTCAGCCTATGTGTTGAGTACAACAGATATGAGATAATAAATGGTTCTTATGGGAAGAGGACATGAACAGACACTTCTCTCAGGAAGAAATACAAATGGCCAACAGATATATGAATAGATGTTCATCTTCATTAGTTATTAGAGAAATGTAAATCAAAACTGCAATGATATACCACCTCACACTTGTTAGATTAGCTATTATTAACAAGACAGGTAATAGCAAATGTTGGAGAGGCTCTGGAGAAAAAGGAACCTTCATTCACTGTTGGTGGGAATGTAAAGTAGTACAACCATTATGGAAGAAAGTATGGCGGTTCCTCAAAAAACTGAAAATAGAACTACCTTATGACCCAGCAATCACTCTACTGGGCATATACCCCCAAAACTCAGAAACATTGATACGTAAAGACACATGCAGCCCCATGTTCATTGCAGCATTGTTCACAGTGGCCAAGACATGGAAACAACCAAAAAGCCCTTCAATAGAAGACTGGATAAAGAAGAGGTGGCACATATACACTATGGAAAACTACTCAGCCCTAAAAAATGATGACTTCAGATCATTTACAACAAAATGGTGGGATCTTGATAACATTATACGAAGTGAAATAAGTAAATCAGAAAAAACCAAGAACTGTATTATTCCATACGTAGGTGGGACATAAAAACGAGACTAAGAGACTTTGATAAGTGTGTGGTGGTTACGGGGGGGGGGGAGGGAGAGAAAAAGGGGGAGGGGGAAGGGCACAAAGAAAACTAGATAGAAGGTGACAGAGGACAATCTGACTTTGGGTGATGGGTATGCAACATAAGTGAATGACAAGATAACCTGGACATGTTTTCTTTGAACATATGTACCCTGATTTATTGATGTCACCCTAGTAAAATTAATTTAAAAAAAATTTTAAAAAGCAAAAAAAAAAATAAAATCTTTAGATTAAAATGAAAATAAATAAATAAATAAATAAATAGTTCTTGATCTTAAAATGTTTATAATGTTCTACAAATATTATCAATGCTGCTTTGTGTCAGACTATAGTTTTACAGTCTTAATTTGTAATACTTTTTTCTTTATTCAGCTTAGTATTTTTCTCAAAACCTTAAAAAGTTTGGACTTCATGAACATCGGTTCTCTTTTATTCCTGAAATCTACAACTGCTGCTCCATTTAGAAATAGATTTGATTGCCTCTTACATTCTTTTATACACGCCTTTTAACTTCACATTCAGATGAATGGCATACATTTGTTTTTGTTTTTTTATAGAGGGTATGGGTACATTTTACATCTGTACAATTGAGATTTTTATTTTTCAGGGGTGACAATTCATGCTATTGTAAAATTTTTATTTGCAAGCATATACACAAAAAATTACATAAAATAATAAAATTAAGTGAATAATCATTAATATATGAATTAAGTTATATTTGGCAGATTTAGAGAAATAACCTTAAACGTTTTCTGTGGTAGGACCAAAACTAAAATCCATAATTTAAATTTTTCCATGTATAGACACTTTCTCTAGAAAAAATATAGATATATGCTAAACTAACAAATTTTGCATTCAATTTTAGGGTGTTTAGGACCCCCTGAACCTTATCTGTGTCCCTTTCTGTTGTCAGTGGCATTTGTGTGGTGGTGTGGTGTCTGAAAATAAAAACAGTGAATGTGCTTGTACATGCACTGCATAAGAATATCAGTTCTTCTGGGCATACCTGCAAGTGAAATGGCTGAGTCATTCATACATCTATAGATAATCTGAAAATGATTTCTAAAGTGGCTTTACTAGTTTGCACTCCATCAACAATGTAAATCTTAATATTTTTAAAGATACAAACTGCTTGAAACTTAGAGGTAACCATTTATTTCACTTCATAAGCAAGCTGTAAGTAGAAGGGCAGAACACCAATATGTTTTTTAATATATATATATTTAAGAGAGGCTTTTAAGGGGATAAATGAAATATTACAATTCATCAGGTTGAATTATTTTTTTCTTAAATGACCATACCTTTACAAAAGTAGACAATTAACTTCTAAAACACTGAAGCACTGAATGCATGTAAGTTGTGCCCCATTTAAACAACAGACACTGATACAGTTATTGGGTTGGGGAATAAGTTCGTAGCGTTTTTATATTTTCTTTTATTTTACAACGATTTGTTGCTGTTTGGCAAAGGGTAAGTATTCATTCGATAAAACTCTTTCTGCTCTACAAAACTATGTTAATTGTATTTTTGAGTTATTTAATTTTTTATTAGTTTTGAGGCTTAGAAATGGAATACCCAGGAGGCAAAAATCAACATTTTCGACACTTGCTCTTCTTTGCTTTTCATTGAGGTAAAAAAGCTGCCGAAGCAGCCTGGGCCATTTGCTACGTGTATGGAGAAGGTGTCATAGGCGAGTATACAGCATGGAAATGGTTTGCAAAGTTCAAAAATGGCGACTTTGACGTCGATGACACGTGCCGCAGCAGAAGGCCTTCTGAATTCGATGAAGAACTGGGAAATGCTCGAAAAGAATGCCACAGTCAACAAGGAGCTCTACATTGCCCAGCTACACCGTGTGAATGAGGCTATTCGACTGAAAAGACCTGATCGACATGGTCAAACCATACTCCTTCATGACAACGCCAGGCCCCATGTTGCACAAGTCGTCAAAGCTGCACTCCAAGAGCTCGAATGGGAGGTCCTTCAGCATCCGCCGTATTCTCCGGACCTTGCACCGACCGATTACCATCTTTTCCGCTCCCTGTCAAACCATATGAAGGGCATTACCTTCGATAACAAAGAGGTCCTTAAAAACTGGTTCAACAACTTCTTTGACACCAGACCAGGCGATTTTTGGCAGAACAGCATCAACAAATTGGTCGAGAGGTGGGAAGAGGTTGTAAACAGCAACGGCGAATATATAATTGATTAACTTATTGATATAATTATTGTTTTTTGTTTAAATAAAGTCTTCAGTAAAAATGCTACGAACTTATTCCCCAACCCATAAATTTGTACACGCTGACGAAGAATATCACTTAACTCTAGAATTAATTTCTTCAAATGTACTCTCTAAATCAATTATCACCTACAGGTACATGGAGCCCAGATAATAAAATAGGAACACTTTCTGTTCTTACACTTCCATATCTTTGAACTTTTATAAGTATGATTAAAAGCGATGTCTAAAATTAATGGATTTTATTATATTTCTAAAGTTACTGCCAGGATTAAATGGGGTAATTTATAGAAAATATTTCTTGTAAACTCTCAGATCTGGAAAAATTTTTCCACATTATTGTAATATGAGTTAATCCATAGTCATATTGTTCTGTAATATGTTTCATAGTTATGTTACTGAATGAAAATGTAGGTGTAGGAAAATGGTCAGAGATTAGATGCTGTCCTGAAACAGGTCTTTGGTGTGGACCTTGGAAAGCCAAGTCCACTGGGGGCAGAAGGCTGCCCTGCAAGCACTGATAAGACTGTTTAAAGGAAACAGCTGATTCCTACTGCCTTTTCCCTACATACCTGAAAGGTATTAGTTAATCAACCTTCTCTGCACCTGTATCCATTCTAGGCCAATGTGACCCAAGCTCTGCTGATTTGCTTGATGAGTAAAGAAGTGAATGAATGTGACGAGGCTGCAGAGAGCTGGGCTCTCAGTCCTAGAGGCTGGGAGTCCCCTGCACCCACCTGTTCTCTATGTTGTGTCTTGTGGGTTTTTTCTTAAGTCCTGCAGCTCCCTCCTTTTGTGCACACCTATTGCTGAGCTGGTCTCCCTATGTAGGTACTTTTTAATGAGAATTCTGTATACAAATACCTCTATTTTTGGGTTACCATTGGAGAAAATAAATGGGGATCATTTACATAAATATTCTACAGTAATAACTCAGTAGATACTCTCAAATATATTTCATTCTAAAGTGGTATTATTTTTCTTAAAAAACTAGAACATCAACCCTCTATATGTTTTGGCTGATAGATAACTGCGATCCAGGACTGATAGTCATCAACAGCCAGTAAATACAGAGAATACTCCTTCTTAAATTCTAGGCATTTCAGTTCCCATCAAGGTGAAAAAGTAGTGGTGGCTCCATTCTCAATTCCGGAATCTCATCTACATAATTACACCAGTCTTCATGGATTCCCGGCAGAGCTGGAAGCTATGAAACATCACCAAAGTCAAGGCCACCATGGACAAATCGGCTTTAAACAATCAATTCACTACTCAGTGCCAAAAAAAGTGTTGCTGACAGTCCACTCCTTTTTATAGTTCATTGTCTCTCCCATATTTATTGTTAAGTATGCCAAATGGACATATTTTCTTCATTAAAAGTGATAACATTGGCACTGAAGAGAATTTCTGCTTTTGGCCAAGATGTAACACCAGAGACCAGACTTGCCCTCTTGCCTGAAACAACTGAGGAAGTAAAGCAGACAAAACATATGAGACAACAGTTTACAATACACTGAACATTAGGAAAGGAAGGACAATAATTAACGGGATGGGCCGTAATATTGCCCAAGTTTACTGCCTTAAGAGGCATTCCAGACAATAGCACAGAGAGAAAGAATCCGGGTGGAGCCTGGAAAAATGTCTGAGTTGAAGAGAGCTGAGAGGAGAGAGTTACACAAGACAGCCCACAGCCATCTGTACAGTAGGTCCTGGACATGGGAGAGCTCTTGGGACTCAGTAGAGCAAAGATCAACTCAGGCAAGTGATGAAAATACTGAGGAGAGAACCATCTCAATGCACCAGAGGGAGAAACACTTGGAGATCAACCAAGCCAGGAAAACTCTCTTCAGTTAGACTGGAAAATAAACTAAGTCATGGGGTTCTGGGCAGAGGACTCAGAATGGCCTCCCTTGCACAGTGGGGCATAATGGGTCCTGGACTAAAGACTTCATTGGTCCTGCCTGACAATCTTATCAGCAAGATCCAGAAGGATCAAACTGTTTCCAAGTAACTTAACTCTGTAAGGAACTAAGCTCAAGAAGATATACAGGGCTACAGAGTATCTAGCACTCAGTAAGGGAAAATTCATGTCTGGAATCCAGTTGAAAATAGTAGACATGAAAAAAAGCAGGAGCAAGCCACATATTAGATTTAGCAGACAAGGATATTAAAATGTTTATCATAACTGTATTCCTTATGGTGTCCTTAATTACAACACAATTTAATTCCTACAGCAGTGACAAAACCCAAATTTTGGTGTAAGTTGAAACACACCCTAGCTTAACACAAATGGAACATTTGCACATTTAACAGTCCAAAATGGTATAGGTAAGCACACTGGGGACACCAACTCCCTCATATGCCGCATTACTGTGTATTCTTCTAGAATACACTGCCATGTGCAACCAAACTAGTTCACCCACATAATCCATAAATATGATGCTAATGGCATAAGCCAAAACATTCATATCTCAATTTTTTGAAGTTTTTATGAACATTGTAAACATCATATGTTGAGGCTGTCATAACTTGATGAACCCCTATATATTAAAAATGTTAAGTAGAAACATGGAAAATATTTTAAAAATATACAAATTTAACTTCCAAAGGTGAAAATTATAACGTGAAATAAAAAAATACACTAGACTAAAGCCAAATAGATATTGCAGAAGAAAAGACTAATGAATGTTAAAGACATGTAGAAACTATACAGAATAAAACAAAGAGAGTTGGGTAACATTCAATAAGTAGCCTAAAATAGAAGTGATTGGGGTCCCTAAAAAGGAGAAGGCAGAAAAATATTTGAATAAGTAATGGCCAAAATTTTTCTAAATATTATAAAAACTATCACCATAAATCCAGACAAGTCGATAAATCTCTGGCATCAGAAATATGAAGAAAAGTACACAAAAGCATGCTATGATTACAAAAAAATGTAGAATTAATTCTGCAAATAAATGTAATCTCAATAAATGGTTTAGAACAATAAAATATCTATGTGCAAAAAAAAAAAAAAAACCACAACCAACTAAACAACTATTACAATAACTCAGATAAATTTTTAAATCTTAGCCATTTTAATAGTTGTTTAGTGATATCATTTTTATTTTAATTATTATTTCTCTAAGGACAAATCCTGTCAAACATCCTTTTCTGTTTGTCATATAATTACACATATTCTTTTATGAAATGGCTCTTCAAATCTTTTACCAGATTTTTCTTTATCATTTGTTGTCTTCCTGTTGAGTTTTGATAATTCTTTTTTTTATTATTTACAAATTAAATGTAATGGAGCGGCATTAATCAATAAGAGTACATAGGTTTCAGGTAAACATTTCTATAGCAATTAAGCTGTTGAATATGTTGTATACCCATCACCCAAAGTCAAATCATTTTTCATCACTGTAAAGCCAGTAGCCACAGACACCATCACAGCCACCTGGCCCATGCAGGTTCGCATTAGATTTGGACAGACGGTAATGAAACAATGGAGCCAAAAACTGGTGGGCCATTATATTTAATCCTAGCTTGCACCCAGCAGGCAAGTAAAAACACACACTGGGCTCCAAAACCCACTCATTCAGTGCTCACAAAGCTACTGACTTATCCAAGTTTCCTAGAACCAAAGGATTCTAGCTCACTAGCCCTATTCACCACTGTTCCCCATCTCCTTCTCCTGCACAAACTCTGCACTAACTGGCTTCTCCTTCAGCACTCCACCATCCTGGCTGCCTCTCCTATCCTCCATGTGGCCTCTCTCTGCTCTCTTCTCTGCTCTTTCCTCTAATGCTAATCTCAGGAACCAAGAGAGAGCAAGCTCCTGGTCTGCCCCACTTTATAGTGTAGAAACCAAAACCTTTAATCCAATATACAAACAAGGAAGTCACTGATACAAAGTCACTTATCTGGGCATAATGGGATTCCTCATGAGAGTGCACCACCCCACATCAAAAAGGGTGGGAAAGGCTTAATCCCAAAACCAAGTCCCAGGCTACAAGGATCCTGCCTGCCCACAGCCCACCCCAACACACATTAATATAATCATGCCCATCCCAAGCAAGAAGGGCAATTAATATTATCATCTGGGCGACAGGCTTCCACATGGGCAGCGCCATCTTTAACAAGGTTAGCATAATATATTTTTATGTGCCCAACAATCCACCACTATGCTCACTTTACTACCCACAATCTACACCACCGCATCCCTATGCAAGGAAATTAGGCACATTACACAAATTACAACATGACAAATCATACAGTTTCAACAATTACAAAGATACATTTCACCAGTCTCTGAGCACTTTGCCTAAAGTGCAAAATATCCTCTGTCTTCTTTCTAGCCATGGGAAAAGCTTCCCGGGGAAGGGGAAGGGCCTCTGACAAAGCCGCCCCCCTCCCCCATCAGAGAATTTCACATTGTCCAAAATCCGTAAGTCCATCCAACAAAGGAGCCAGTGCCCACTCAGGTCATAGTTCAGGAATCAGTCCAAGCACATGGGGCCTCAGCCACCCCCCTCATTCCTGCCATCCTAGCAGGTCTTACACTGTCCCAAGGAGGAGCACGTAGCAATGGCAGTCAGAATTTCCATCTCTGCTCCAGAGAGCATGATGGCGTCCACCCTTATGTCCCCAAAATTGCAAACCTACCAGGGGTGTAGTAAGTGCTCCTTGCTGCTGGGCTCTCACCTTCTGGAGACTGCAGATCGCAACTCCAGCCCGATTCTCCTCATCCTCTAAAGAGGAACTGAAAACACCAGCTCCCACTGTTGGGCTCGAGTCCATGGCCACTGCCACCTTCTGCTCTGCAGGCCTTGCAGCTCTGGCCCTGGCCTCCTGCCGCTGCTGGCTCTCCTCAACATCCAGGGAAAGCTGCAACTCACAAACCCGATTGACCTCCTTCTCTGGTGCTTGCTCCAGCTCCAGGGTCGGCATCTCTTTCTCCCACGTTTGCCACAGACTATGCCAAATGTAAAGTCAGTAGCCACAGCCACCATCACAGCTGCCTGGCCCATGCAGGTTTGCACTAGATTCAGGTAGATGGTAATGAAACAATGGAGCCAATAACTGGTGGGCCATTACTTTATCCTAGCTTGTATCTGGCAGGCAAGTAAAAACACACACTGGGCTCCAAAACCCACTAATTTAGTGCTCACAAAGCTACTGATTTTTCTGAGTTTCCTAGAATTGAAGGTTTCTAGCTCACCAGCCTTATTCACCTCTGTTCCCCATTTCCTTCTCCTATATGAACTCTGCACAAACTGGCTTCTCCCTCAGCACTCCGCCATCTTGGCTGCTTCTCCTCTCCTCCACATGGCCTTTCTCTGCTCTCCTCTCTAATGTTATTCTCAGAACCCAAGAGAGAGCAAGCTCCTGGTCTGCCCCATATCATAGTATAGAAACCAAAACCTATAATCCAATATACAAGGAAGTCTCTGATAAATGTCACTTATCTGAGGCATAATGGGATTCCTCATGAGAGTGCACCACCCCATATCAAAAAAGGTGGGAAAAGTTTAGTCTCAAAACCAAGCCCCAGGCTTCAAGGATTCTGCCTGCCCACAGCGCCCTCCCCCCCCAACACACATTAATGTAATCACACCCATCCCAAGCAAGAAGGGCAACCAATATCATCACCTGGGTGACGGGCTTCCAGGTGAGCTGTGCCATCCTTAACAAAGTGAGCATAATATATCTTATCTGCCCAACAATCACCATGTAAGTTTTGATAATTCATTATAGCAACTGGTGGTGAGGATGTGGATAAATTAATCTCTCATACATTGTTGGTCAAAATGTAAAATAATACCATCATTCAGAAAATAGTTGGACAGTTTCTCAAATATTTAAACATACATTTACCACATGATCCAGCCATTCAAATCTTAGGTATTTACAAAAGGTAAATAAAGATTATGTCTTTACAAAGACGTGTATGACATTTCATAGCAGCTTGATTTGTAATAGCTCCAAACTTCAAACAGCCAAAATATTCATCAATCAGTGAATAGATAATCAAATTGTGATATACTCGTACAATTGAGAACTGCTCAGCAATGAAAAAGAATGAACTATTGATATAAGCAACAACATGAAGGATCTCAAAATAATTATGCTGAGTGAAAGAAACCAGACAAAACGGGAGCTATTTTTCTTATTCTACTTATGTCAATTTCTAGCAATGCAAATTAATCTGTAGAGACAGAAAGCAGATCAGTAGTTGTCTGAGATGAAGTGGCAGACGGATGGGAGGGATTATAAGGGGGTAGAAAAAAACATCTATAAGTGGTAAAAATGTTCAGTATTTTGATTAAAATGATGGTTTTCTAAGTGCACACAAAATACCAAAATGTGTCACATTGTACATTTTAAATATGTATATTTTATCACATGGTAATTATACCGCAAAAATGATGTTGAAGAAAGTGATCATGTCAGTATCCTTTTATAACTCATTTATCAGCTGTGCATTTACATACACTCACATACACACACATGTCTACATGCACACGCACACTATGCATATACATTGCAATACTAATGCAGGCCCACAAAGTTAATCAGGAACATTCGCTTTCTCAAATTCATATCAGAGAGGGTTTTTTTGTTTTTTTGTTTTTTATACTTGGTCAAATAAGTTTGTAAATATGATATATGTTTTCTCGCTTATAGTTTGCATTGGGTGTGGGTGACAGGTTGTAAGCAGGCAGGGTGGTTATAGCCTAAGGCTTAGTTTTAAGACTAAGCTTTTCCCCTCAACTTTGACTGATTGCATGATGTGGGGTGGTGCATTCTCATGAGGAATCCCATTATGCCTCAGATAAGTGACTTTGTATCAGAGATTTCCTTGTTTGTATATTGGATTAAAGGTTTTGATTTCTACACTATAAAATGGGGCAGACTGGGAGCTTGCTCTCTCTTGGTTCCTGAGATTAGCATTAGAGGAGAGAGCAGAGAAAGGATAGCAGAGAAAGGCCACATGGATGAGAGGAGAAGCAGCCAAGATGGTGGAGTGCTGAAGGAGAAGCCAGTTAGTGCAGAGTTTGTGCAGAGAGAAGGAGATGGGGAACAGAGGCGAATAAGGCTGGTGAGGTAGAAACCTTTGATTCTAAGAAACTCAGATAAGTCAGTGGCTTTGTGAGCACTAAATTAGTGGGTTTTGGAGCCCAGTGTATGTGTTTACTTGCCCACTGGGTGCAAGCTAAGATTAAAGGTAATGGCCCACCAATTCTTGGCTCCATTGTTTCAGTACCATCTGTCTGAATCCAATGTGAACCTGCATGGGCCAGGCTGCTCTGATGGTGGCCGTGGCTACTGGCTTTACAATACTTAGACCAAAAAGTGAAAACTATGCAGGCCAAATGAAATAAGGAAAGTCTTATTGAAAAGACTTAATAGTTTAATAAAACATATTAATAGAAGGCACTGTACTCCCTAATTTTTTTATGGGAATTCACTTCCTACTAAGTGGGTTACTTTCATCATTCATGAACTGCTTTGCAGGATGCCTTAAATAAAGACAAATGAAAAAAAAGTACAATAACTGCAAGATTTTCTATTGCTCATATATTTTGTGTTTCAGATTAAATTTATTTCTGGTGTGGCTGACTATAAGAAATCTGAAGGTTATTAAACTATAACTGGAATTACTCATACCTTCCCTAATAGTTCTTATTTCCTTATAATTGTTTTGAAACTCATAAAGTTATTGATGTGTATGTTTCCTGTACTCATCAATATTTAAGTGACTAATTTTTCTCTAGTTCTCTTTACTCTCATATGAGATATATGGCTTTAAATATATATATTTAAAGGAGAGTTTTATTATTAATTTCTTTTAATATACACTAAGATGAAAATACCAATTACAGTCATTACTTATCATTGTAATTTCACATTGTAAAAGTAAGCCTGCAGGGCAACAGTTTTCATAATGAAACTGATTAAAATATTTGGTTATTTCCATAACAAGAGCTTTAACAAATGGCCCTAATCTGTCAGAAAGGAATGGGTCTCATTAGAAACTGCATTGCTGTATTGTGCTATTGTAAGATTAATGTAGAAAAATGTTTAGTTCCTTTTAATAAAACCTAATAACTTGTGAATTGACTCAATATCTGTAAATAGTAAGTATAAGTGTAACCCCATCCACTTAATTGGGTTGTTTAATTCAGTCCTGAGTATAATGATTTGAGTTTATGCAGCAACTTACTTCCCTACTTCATTAAATCTCTTCCTGTGTTTCAGGGATAAAGTAAGGATTATGTGGTCTCAAATAGATGGACTACAGCATTTCTTCAGAAGTAATATTACTATATTTTTCTAAAGTAGAACCCATCTACAGATATTACAAACTTTAAAATATTCTGGTGACAGCAATAGAGTGTCAGCCCAATGTGTGGAAGTTCGGGTTTGATTCTGGGTCAGGGCACACAGGAGAAGCGCCCTTCTGCTTCTCCACCCCTCCCCTTCTCCTTCCTCTCTGTCTCTCTCTTCCCCTCCTGCAGCCAAGGCTCCATAGGAGCAAAGTTGGCCCGGGCACTGAGGATGGCTCCACGGCCTCCACCTCAGGTGCTAGAATGGCTCCAGTTGCAGTGGAGCAGCGCCCCAGAGGAGCTGAGCATCACCCCCTGGTGGGCATGCCGGGTGGATCCCGATTGGGGGCTTCTCACTTAGGAAAAATGCAAAAAATAAACATAAAAAAATAAAAAAATAAAAATAAAATAAAATATAAGGTCTAACAGAAAGTTCTGTCCATTTTTGGAATAAAACAAATACAAATTTTTCTTACTGCTAATAAACTTTATTAAATAATATAATTGCCATTATTATTAATGATTTCTTGCCAGCATGAGGGCAATTTGTATATCCCATTTTTGAAAAATGTTTTATCTTTTGATGCAAAAAATTGAACCAGTGCTTGTTTGATATCTTCTTCATTTTTGAATTTTTTGCCCTTCAAAAAATTTTGAAAGGACAAAAACAAGTGATAGTCGGAGGGTGCTAAGTCCAGGGAATATGGTGGATGTGACAGACATGCTTCTGTAGCATTTCTTCCTTGTTGAAATTCGTAAAAATTATAGTGGCATAAATGAACTTTATCAGTAGCCATGGATACACTATCGCTTCACACATAAGGCTAACGTGAATCAACTTTGTTTTAGTTAATTTGCTAAGCCAGTATGTATACATTAAGTGATAAAAATAGAGAGGCATGCATGTGCCAAATAAACATGTGCTTATATGTCGAAACTTGTTGTGATAGAAATGGACAGAACTTTCTGGTAGACCTTATATTTTGGTGAACTCCAGCAGAGATAAAGGACCAAGATCTATTGATGATCTATTCTACTAACTATGCAGGTATACTTTTGAAATCCATAGAGTTCTTTATATGTACACCCACCAAACTAAACTAAATTATATGTTAAAAAATATAGGTTATTGTAATTGTTCATAATTAAAATAACTGACACTTTGTTTTTATTTAACTGCTATATATATATTATAATTATAGGGGTACAATAATTTAATGCATTGCTTTTATTTCATTATTTGCATTATCAATAGATAACTCATTATAATCTTAAATGAGAATATGATCTCCAAAAACTACAGCCTTTCACTCTGTATTTTTTTAATGATTTTTTTATTTATTCATTTTGGAGAAGAGAAAGAGAAAGAGAGAGAGAGAAGTGGGGGAGGAGCAGGAAGCATCAACTCCCATATGTGCCTTGACTGGGTAAGCCCAGGATTTTGAACTGATGACCTCAGCATTCCAGGTTGACGCTTGATCCACTGCACTACTTTCACTCTTTATGAAGTGGTCACCTTTCACTCTTTATGTTCTGAATTCTGTTAGTTATTTAAGTATTTGAGTTCTTTCTTTGATTATTTTTACAAACTTAAACATATTTAAATCTGCTTTTTGTTCATCAGCTTTAGGCATTCAGGCTCTTTATCACTCATCATATCTCTTTCCTACCACTACAGCCCTGCTTCTTTTAATTCACTTTCAAAATAGTTTTTAGGTTTATATGATACATTCTGCCTCATTGTGGTAAGTATATCAGTCAATGAAAGTTACAGTTAGTCTGTGTAACAATCATCAACCGCCTTGGCACCAATATTCATATGATATTAATTTCTGCATCGTCTGAGTGTCAGTGAGAGGTGGTGGTTTCAGAAGATCTTGGGTGGGCTTCAGTGAGGTGCTCTGCTTTGAACTAAAGATCCTACCAGGTTTGGCTCTTTGCTGAGGTTTAGGCTCAAGTCTGCTCCCAATTGATTATTCAGAAATCCTAGCTGAGGATGACAGCAATATTTTCACCTCTCTGATTGTGAAAACAAGTAAAATATGCAAGCCTTCTTAAGGCTTAGTCTCAGAACTGGCTCACCTTCCTTCCACCCCATTCAATTGCCAAACCAAGTAAGATTTCCAAACTCAATGTTGAGGGGGTAAGATAAATATATTTCTCCCTTACAGGAAGAATTTCAAAGTCATATGACAAGGGAAAGAATATAGAGAGGGATGGAAAATTTGGGCAATAATTCCATCTGTATATTAATACTTTAATGTCTTGTATAAAATTGACTGCAAAAATCAGAAATTGAAGAGTATTTATAATACCGTGATTATAAAAACATTATTGACTATAGAACCAAGTAAAATCGTGGTTCAGCAAAACTGTGTCACACTATTGGACCTGTTCTAGCAACACAGTCAAATGGACTTCCTTTTGATATATTCTATTAATTGTTCAATCATGTTACCTTTAGATGCTTTGTATTTATAAAGGTGGTTTTTTTTCTCTGTCTCTTATTTTTCCCCCCACACTATCTTACTGTGTTTTTGTTCTTACTGTGTTTTTGAAATAAGTATAAATTTATTCAGCCTATGATCATAATCTCCCCAAATTTCTATTGAAATGCATTCTGTTGCTTCTTGAGGATGTCCCCCTGCCCTCTGATTAATTCTGCAGACTTGCACTGATTGTTACCCAGGCCTGCTGCCAGCTGTGTCCTAAGGTTTCTCTCCTTGTGTTCCATGGGCTAGCCTAGTCTTTCCTGGATCCTATTTCTTCTTTTCAAATCTCCTTTTCATTTGCCATAGAATATCTTCAGATGATTTTCATAAAAGGGGTAAGAAAAATATTATTTGGATCCTTTCTCTTAAAAATTATCACATGCTTGAATAATTTTTTTTTCTAGATTATCATTTTATTGGTGAACCAAATAAAATTACAGCTCTGTTGAAGATGTAGAACAACATTACATATATTGTAAACTTTAGGTAGTGAAAAATACATAACAAATAAAAAATGTTTACTTAAGTAATGATTGAAGAGTACCATATGTCAAAATAACTGTAAATTAAAAGAGATTAGGATGATATAGGCCATAAACATGACAAATGTCTGGTAGGTATATGGCATTCTGTCTCTATAGGTGTTATATCTTTTGAAGTAATATTGACTTGTAACATTTAACATTTGACCATAATATGAACATGAACATGTTTCCATCATATGCCTACAAATTAGTTCTTTTTTTTTTATAAATAAATTTCTATTTTAATGGGGTGACATCAATAAATCAGGGTACATATATTCAAAGAAAACATTTCCAGGTTATCTTGTCATTTAGTTCTGTTGCATACCCATCGCCCAAAGAGAGATCGTTCTCCATCACCCTCTATCCAGTTTTCTTTGTACCCCTCCCTCACTCCCTCCTCCCCTCCCCCCACCCCCCGTAACCACCCCACGCCTGTCCATGTCTCTTAGTCTTGAATTAAATTTGACTACTAATAGAAGTCTAAGTTCAAATTCATCTATCCCCAGAAATGTAAATGCATGTTCATTTCTTCATTGACTTCTGATACAGATAGTTACTATCTGAGAAGTCTGAAGCCAATATCAATGTTACTTTTTCAGGGTTATTTTTATGGTTAATTTTTGCTTCCTTTGGGGATTTTGGAATTATCTCTATTCCCATATTTTATTAGAAATTGCGGATGACGTCAGAGTAATGGCAGGGTAGGAAGCGATACCGATAAATCTCCCCCAAAACTCAACAAGATCTTCAACCAGAAACAGAAAAACCTATACTTGGAGCTTCCAGATGCTTCACAATACACCCAAAGGTATGATTGAGTGAAAAATTGGCTAAATATATAACCAAACCCCGAAGGAAATAGGGAGTAAGAAATGCTCCACCTTCCTCACTAACCTAAACAGGGCGGCTTTCTCTGGTAACTGTGAATATAGAAACTGAGGCGGGCAAAGGGGGTGAATACATCCAGGCTGTGACACAAACGGCTGAACCAGGCTGTGGCACGGAGATCCAAGCCAAGGAAAATCTGATCCTGTGGCAACCCGGGCAATACAAGCTAACACTCGCGCCAAACCCAAACAAAGAAAGACAAGCGGCGCGGACATTTTACCCGGTCTCCTGGTTGGTGCGCAGTTAGTGGGCGAGAGATTTCTTCCTAAGCCCCGGAAGTGGGTGCCCGTGTTGCCCCACGGAGAGGGAGGGTCAGAGGCCTTTCTGTGGGCTGAGGGCAGAGTCTCTGGGCAGCCCCAGCGCCCTGGGAAAGCCACGCACAGGAGGGAGTGAGAACTAATTCCAACGGTGGAGATTTTCCGTACTGGAGGGTGTTTCACTCAGAGGGAAACGCGGCCAGCCTCATATCCTGGTTTGCGCGCGCAGATAAGGAGTGAGCGATTCCTCCGAGTGCCTCGGCAGTGCGCGCCCGTGTTATCGCACAGAGGGGCAGAGTCAGGGGCCTTTGTGTGGGCCAAAGTGGAATCTCGGGCCACCCCAGCACCTTGCAAAAGCCGCACACGGGGACAGAGCGAGACTCAATTCCAACGCTGCAACTTTTCCCGGCGGTTGGGGGTTTCACTCAGAGCGTGAGACTGCTGGCCGGATATCCTGGTCTGCGCGCGCAGCCAGTGAGTGAGAGTTTCCTCCAAGCGCCCCGGAAGTGGGCGCCCGCTTGTGTTACCGGACAGAGTGGCAGAGCCAGAGGTCTTTGAATGGCCGGAAAGCCCGCCTGATTATGCTAGCAGCTCTGACTGACTGAGCTTTACCCAGAGCCCTGTGCTGAGTGGAAATAGAGTGGGGAGTTGCCAGCTCTTTGAGCCTCTTACTATCCAGGCAGAGGCAGCAGCAACCCCATAGCTGGATTATCAGGCTACTAATTGAGGAAGGAAAGACTAGGAGAAAGGCTCCAGGAACACGGACTCTCTCACTGTCAGAGCCTATAAATGCTAATAGCCTCGACTGCCAACGAGACTAAAGCACAATACATGACATTGCCATAGAGACTTATCAACTGCAAACCTCCACCTGAGCGTGGCAAAGGGGCAAAACCCGGGGTACAGAGTCACCGACCAGGAAGAGGGAGAGAAAAGAAAAAGCAAGAAGATAACCTCTCAAAATCAAGAATAATCTGCAGACTTTATAACCTATCCCATTTTATTATATTTGTTCGTTTGTTTCTCTTATCTTCATTCTTGATACTTTTTTTTTCCTCCTCCAATTTGGCCGATTAACTCTCTACCGGTCTTACTCTCTCCTCTCCTTGAACTACACTACCCATAAGTGTTACATCTCCCATTATCTTTTCCTTCTCTTCCTTTCTCTCTATGAGGGTTGCACTCCAAAACCCTTAACTCTCTCTCTCTCTCTCCTTTCTTTTTTCTTCTTTTAGTGGTTCCCTCTTTTTTTCTCTCTCTCTCTCTTTCTTTTCTCCCTCTATATTAGTTTCTTCCTTTCTCCTTTACATCTCCTCTCATTCAAACCTCAATAACAAACAAATTATCTTATCTGGGACTCAAACTTATGTTTGTGGCATTTTGGGGGGTTTTTACTTCACCTTTTTAACTCACTAGCAGTGCTCCCATCCCTGGATCTCCATATTATCTAGTTCTTGTTCCACTAAATACAATAGTAATTTTTTAATTTGTCCCCCCATTTTTCCATTTTCCTCTTAATCCTCTCATCATAACTCTTAGACAACCAACACCTAAAAGCAAATCATTTTATTCTTGACCCAAATTTTTTTCTTATTTGCTTTTTGTGGGTCCATACGCTCTTTTTTTTTTTCTTCTTTTTTCTTTCTTTTTTTTTTTTTTGCCCCCTTATTACTTTTCCCCAATTCAGGCCCTCCATCACAGGCATTGTTTGTTATAATTCACAGTCCACCACAAGATTTTATCAAGAAAGAGGGGAGAGGAGAGGAGAGGAAAAAAGGAGGAGGGGAATAATTTCCTTTTTTTTTTTTTTTTTTTTAAATTTTTATTTTATTTTATTTTTCTTTATTTCATTATTAATTTTTTTTTAAAAAAACAACTCTTTTCGATTTTTTTTATTATTTTTTTAAACTTTTTATTCTTTATTAAATCTCATTAATACTATCAACAAAACCACCCTCAGATGCCATTAAGGAAGAGAAAATAGAATACCATGGATACAAAAGAAAGAGAGGTAACACAGCTAGATGAGGAAAAATCTATGGAGAAAAAATTTAATATATTGGAATCCTTGGAGCTAAATGACAGAGAATTCAAGATAGAAATCCTAAAAATCCTCCGAGATATACAAGAAAACACAGAAAGGCAATTTAGGGAGCTCAGAAAACAACTCAATGAACACAAAGAATATATGTCCAAGGAAATTGAAACTATAAAAACAAATCAAACAGAGATGAAAAACTCAATTCACGAGCTGAAAAACGAAGTAACAAGCTTAGCTAATAGAACAGGTCAGATAGAAGAGAGGATTAGTGAAATAGAAGACAAGCAACTTGAGGCACAACAGAGAGAAGAAGAAAGAGACTCAAAAATTTAAAAAAATGAGATAGCCCTACAAGAATTATCTGACTCCATCAAAAAGAATAACATAAGAATAATAGGTATATCAGAGGGAGAAGAGAGAGAAAATGGAATGGAGAACATACTCAAACAAATAATAGATGAGAACTTCCCAAGCCTGTGGAAAGAACTAAAGCCTCAAGTTCAAGAAGCAAACAGAACTCCAAGTTTTCTTAACCCCAACAAACCTACTCCAAGGCATATCATAATGAAATTGACACAAACCAACAGCAAAGAAAAAATTCTCAAGGCAGCCAGGGAAAAGAAGAATACAACATATAAAGGAAGGCCCATTAGATTATCATCAGATTTCTCAGCAGAAACTCTACAAGCTAGAAGAGAGTGGACCCCAATATTTAAAGTCCTGAAAGAGAGGAACTTTCAGCCACGAATACTATACCCATCAAAGCTATCCTTCAAATATGAAGGAGAAATAAAAACATTCACAGACACAGAAAAGATGAGGGAATTTATCATCAGAAAACCCCCACTCCAGGAATTACTAAAGGGGGTTCTCCAATCAGATACAAAGAACAAAAAAAAACAGAGCCACAAGTAAAAGCTCCAAGAAGAACACAATAAAACCAAATTTAAACTGTGACAACAACAAAAAGAAAGAGGGGGAGAAGATGGAGATTAACAGTAGCAAAGGACGATGGAGTCCAAAAGTACTCACAAAATAGTTCGCTACAATGAACAGGGTAGGGACCCTTTTCATTATTCAAAGGTAACCTCCATTGAAAAAACCACCACAGAAGCACATGAGATAAAAAAGATAGCAACAGTGGAAAGATGTATGGAATACAACCAAATAAAAACAAAAGATAGAAAAACAAAAGAGAAGGATCAAACAAGACACAAAACTAATAGAAAGCAAGATATAAAATGGCAATAGGGAACTCACAAGTATCAATAATTACACTAAATGTAAACGGATTAAACTCACCAATAAAAAGGCACAGAGTAGCAGAATGGATTAAAAATAAAATCCAACTGTATGCTGCCTACAGGAAACTCATCTAAGTAACAAGGATAAAAACAAATTCAAAGTGAAAGGTTGGAAAACAATACTCCAAGCAAATAACATCCAAAAAAAAGCAGGTGTAGCAATACTCATATCGGATAATGCTGACTACAAGACAGGAAAAGTACTCAGAGACAAAAATGGCCATTTCATAATGGCTAAGGGGACACTGAATCAAGAAGACATAACAATTCTTAATATATATGCACCAAACCAAGGAGCACCAAAATATATAAGACAGCTACTTATTGATCTTAAAACAAAAACTGACAAAAACACAATCATACTTGGAGACCTCAATACACCGCTGACGGCTCTAGATTGGTCATCCAAACAGAGAATCAACAAAGACATAGTGGCCTTAAACAAAACACTAGAGCACCTGGATATGATAGACATCTACAGGACATTTCATCCCAAAGTGACTGAGTATACATTTTTCTCCAGTGTACATGGATCATTCTCAAGAATTGACCATATGTTGGGCCACAAAAACAACATCAGCAAATTCAGAAAAATTGAAGTTGTACCAAGCATATTTTCTGATCATAAAGCCTTGAAACTAGAATTCAACTGCAAAAAAGAGGAAAAAAATCCCACAAAAATGTGGAAACTAAACAACATACTTTTAAAAAATGAATGGGTCAAAGAAGAAATAAGTGCAGAGATTAAAAGATATATACAGACTAATGAAAATGACAATACGACATATCAGAATCTATGGGATGCAGCAAAAGCAGTGATAAGAGGGAAGTTCATATCACTTCAGGCATATATGAACAAACAAGAGAGAGCCCAAGTGAACCACTTAACTTCACACCTTAAGGAACTAGAAAAAGAAGAACAAAGACAACCCAAAACCAGCCGAAGAAAGGAGATAATAAAAATCAGAGCAGAAATAAATGAATTAGAGAACAGAAAAACTATAGAAAAAATTAATAGAACAAGGAGCTGGTTCTTTGAAAAGATCAACAAAATTGACAAACCCTTGGCAAGACTTACCAAGGAAAAAAGAGAAAGAACTCATATAAACAAAATCCAAAATGAAAGAGGAGAAATCACCACGGACACCATAGATATACAAAGAATTATTGTAGAATACTATGAAAAACTTTATGCCACTAAATTCAACAACCTAGAAGAAATGGATAAATTCCTAGAAAAATACAACCTTCCTAGACTGAGTCAAGAAGAAGCAGAAAGCCTAAACAGACCTATCAGTAGAGAAGAAATAGAAAAAACCATTAAAAACCTCCCCAAAAATAAAAGTCCAGGCCCTGACGGCTATACCAGCGAATTTTATCAAACATTCAAAGAAGACTTGGTTCCTATTCTACTCAAAGTCTTCCAAAAAATCAAAGAAGAAGCAATACTTCCAAACACATTTTACGAAGCCAACATAACCCTCATACCAAAACCAGGCAAGGATGGCACAAAAAAAGAAAACTACAGATCAATATCTCTAATGAATACAGATGCTAAAATACTAAACAAAATACTAGCAAATCGAATACAACAACATATTAAAAAAATAATACATCATGATCAAGTGGGATTCATCCCAGAATCTCAAGGATGGTTCAACATACGTAAAACGGTTAATGTAATACACCATATCAACAAAACAAAGAACAAAAACCACATGATCTTATCAATAGACGCAGAAAAGGTTTTCGATAAAATACAACACAAATTTATGTTTAAGACTCTCAACAAAATGGGTATAGAAGGAAAATATCTCAACATGATAAAGGCTATATATGATAAACCATCAGCTAACATCATATTAAATGGCACTAAACTGAAGGCTTTCCCCCTTAAATCAGGAACAAGACAGGGTTGTCCACTCTCTCCACTCTTATTTAATGTGGTACTAGAGGTTCTAGCCAGAGCAATCAGACAAGACAAAGAAATAAAAGGCATCCATATCGGAAAAGAAGAAGTAAAGGTATCACTTTTTGCAGATGATATGATACTATACATCGAAAACCCCAAAGAATCCACAAAAAGACTACTAGAAACAATAAGCCAATACAGTAAGGTCGCAGGATACAAAATTAACATACAGAAGTCAATAGCCTTTCTATATGCCAACAATGAAACAACTGAGAAGGAACTCAAAAGAATAATCCCCTTCACGATTGCAACAAAAAAAATAAAATACTTAGGAATAAACATAACAAAGAATGTAAAGGACTTATATAATGAAAACTATAAACCATTGTTAAGGGAAATCAAAAAAGATATAATGAGATGGAAGAATATTCCTTGTTCTTGGCTAGGAAGAATAAATATAATCAAGATGGCTATATTACCCAAAGCAATATACAAATTTAATGCAATTCCCATCAAACTTCCAATGACGTTTTTTAAAGAAATAGAGCAAAAAATCATCAGATTTATATGGAACTATAAAAAACCCCGAATAGCCAAAGCAATCCTAAAGAAAAAGAATGAAGCTGGGGGCATTTCAATACCTGACTTCAAACTCTATTATAGGGCCACGACAATCAAAACAGCATGGTATTGGCAGAAAAATAGACACTCAGACCAATGGAACAGAATAGAAAGTCCAGAAATAAAACCACATATATATAGTCAAATAATTTTAAAGGGGCCAACAACACACAATGGAGAAAAGAAAGCCTCTTCAATAAATGGTGCTGGGAAAACTGGAAAGCCACATGCAAAAGAATGAAACTGGACTACAGTCTCTCCCCCTGTACAAAAATTAACTCAAAATGGATCAAAGATCTAAACATAAGACCTGAAACAATTAAGTACATAGAAGAAGACATAGGTACTCAACTCAGGGACCTGGGTTTTAAAGAGCATTTTATGAATTTGACTCCAATGGCAAGAGAAGTGAAGACAAAAATTAATGAATGGGACTACATCAGACTAAGAAGTTTTTGCTCAGCAAGAGAAACTGCTAACAAAATAAACAGAAAGCCAACTAAATGGGAAATGATTTTTTCAAATGACAGCTCTGATAAGGGCCTAATATCCAAAATATACAAAGAACTCATAAAACTCAACAACAAACAAACAAACAATCCAATAAAAAAATGGGAAGAGGATATGAATAGACACTTCTCCCAGGAAGAAATACAAATGGCCAACAGATATATGAAAAGATGCTCATCTTCTTTAGCTATTAGAGAAATGCAAATCAAAACGGCAATGAGATACCACCTCACACCTGTTCGATTAGCTGTTATTAGCAAGTCAGGTAACAGCAAATGTTGGAGAGGCTGTGGAGAAAAAGGAACCCTCATACACTGTTGGTGGGAATGTAAAGTAGTACAACCATTATGGAAGAAAGTATGGTGGTTCCTCAAAAAACTGAAAATAGAACTACCTTATGACCCAGCAATCCCTCTACTGGGTATATATCCCAAAAACTCAGAAACATTGATACGTAAAGACACATGCAGCCCCATGTTTATTGCAGCATTGTTCACAGTGGCCAGGACATGGAAACAACCAAAAAGCCCGTCAATAGATGACTGGATAAAGAAGATGTGGCACATATACACTATGGAATACTACTCAGCCATAAGAAATGATGACATCGGAACATTTACAGCAAAATGGTGGGATCTTGATAACATGATACGAAGCAAAATAAGTAAATCAGAAAAAAACAGGAACTGTATTATTCCATATGTAGGTGGGACATAATAGTGAAACTAAGAGACATTTATAAGAGTGTGGTGGTTACGGGGGGGAGGGGGGAATGGGAGAGGGATAGGGGGTGGGGAGGGGCACAAAGAAAACAAGATAGAAGGTGACAGAGGACAATCTGACTTTGGGTGGTGGGTATGCAACATAATTGAACGACAAGATAACCTGGACTTGTTATCTTTGAATATATGTATCCTGATTTATTGATGTCACCCCATTAAAAAAATAAAATTATATAAAAAAAAAAAAAAAAAGAAATTGCCTGGATGTATCTATCTTGCTTTTTGTTCAATGAGTTGATATTCATTAATTTATTTCAGTATTAAGACTCATTTGATATTACCTGCAATTTTTCTATTCTCCCTAGAACTACAAAATTAGTCCTATTTTAAATTTGTTAAATTGATTCTCTGTCTGTTAAACATATATGTCATTCTTTTTAGTTTATTATACTTTAAATTGAGTTTTGGAATATTTCTCTGATTTTATTTTTCTATTGTTCTGATTTTATTTTTCTATTGAAAATTCTTCTAGTCATATTTTTCATAACCATGAACTGTTTTACAAAGTAACATATTCTTTTTCATGGATATCATATTTTCTTTATGCTTCTAATTAAGATTATTTTAAAAGATCTCTCTGTTCCATGAATCATTCTTGCTCCTCTTGTATCAGTTATTCTGTGTCCATTAGGGATCTTTTGTACTGTACTTTTGACTTCAAAGGACTAGTGATCCTTGATTGTATATTTGCATAAATGAAAAAGTAGACTAATTAATATACCTAAACACTGTGGTTGTCCCATTCTTTTTATAAGTTTATTTTCATCAACAGTCTCCTCTCCTACATAGAAGGACTGACACAGACTTGATGTATGTGGAGCATAGATAAGAAACAGGCAGCATGGCTACTTCTATCTTGCAAAATAAGAAGGATTTTATCCAGTTATGCCTATTTCCATGTTAGAAACCCAATCCCTCTCCAAGGGAACTGTTAAGGTTTTTAGAACTGTCTTCCAGCTTTAGCCTTGAAAATCATGCTTTGTATGTAGGGGGATAGCAACAGGCATTGCTGTTTAACAAGTTCTTAATTAACTAACCTGATTTCTGTCAACTCACTTCCCTTCACCAGGTGACTCCTAGCTTGGACTCTTCCACTAGAAGAACAGACTTTTCTAGGTCGGGGATGTAGGAGGCTCTTGGTCCCCTTCTCTATCAACATGATTCTTTCCCTATTCCTTCAGCTAGAAATGTAACAACTGGCTGTTAATAGTCCCTTCTCACTATTTGTAGACTATTAAAAATGTATTCTTTTTTCTTTATTTTCTTCTACTTCACTGTCACTTTAATAAAATTTGAGACAAAAGTTATGATAAAGTTACATATAATCAATGTGCCATCTTGAATGGCTAAATTTAAATTATATAGTATATAATATAAAATTAAGTGAAAATATGAGAACAAAAAGACAGTCTATTAGGGCATCTTCTTTTTCCATGTATTTGAACTAAAATTTTTACTCTTTATTCCAAGATTGTTAATAAAGATGCTTTTAAGCAATGGGAAATAAGTCTTCTACCATAGCCCCTTGACTTAAAGATGGCCCCTGGGAAAGGTGGCAGCCCCTACACAAAAGCATTTCTTCTGACTGTCAGTGAAGTTCCAGGACAGCACAGTCCCTGAAACAGCAATAAGCTCAGTCCCAGTGACTGTTTAGGAAAGCTTCAGGAGTAGTAATTCTTTTTTTCAAGCCTAGCATCTACTAGATAAAAATCTTTCTCCAGTCTATATTCATTTGAGACACCAGACCAGAGTATTATCACCACAGGTCATAAAGACAGAAAGAGAAGTTAAACACAAATGGGCTTGCTCCTTTTCCAGTGCCATCAGTATCAATGTTTTTATGCCAGGAATTTACCATAATCAATAAGTTTTTTGAAAACTCTCTAGAAGAAGAAGAGAAGATTTTTAATAAAGCCCTAAGAAAAGCTCTTTTACCATTTTGGTTTTACTAAAAGGCTGAAAAGCATTTGACAAGGATGTCTAAATAAACTTTTGGGGTTTTTTTTCTTTAAATGAAGTAAATATACTCATATTATTAATTCCAAAATAATTTTATATACATATACATTCTAAATGTGAAACAAGGTGCCCAATCAGTAACATTCAATTACTAAAAGAAATTAAGATAAAGAAGGGGTTGGTGGTAGGTAAGATGCCCAAACTCTTCAACAGTATATACCACACACACACAAATACTCTCTCACACACACTTTTTTGGCATATCTACTCAAACTTTGTTTTCTTGAATGTTCACATTCTGCATATATCAGTATAATTTTAAAAATAACTGTGTGGTACTATGTTTTTTCAAATTAATCTCTTGGGCCTTTTTCATTCTGTCCACATGGTATAACTCAATGTTTCTGACAGCGACAGGGCTGCCAATCTGTGTGATCTCTGTAAGGAAGCCAGTGGAGAGAATAATACCGAAGGTGATGAATTCTTTTTTCTTTTCTTTTCTTTAAAAATTTTTTTTTTTATTTTTCTGAAGTGAGAAGCGAGGGGGCAGAGAGACAGACACCCACATGTACCTAGCCAGGATCCACCCAGCATGCCCACTGGGGTGATGCTCTGTTGCAACCAGGGCCATTCTAGCGCCTGAGGCTGAGGCCACGGAGCCATCCTCAGTGCCGGGGCCAACTCTGCTCCAATGGAGCCTTGGCTGTGAGAGGGGAAGAGACAGACAGAGAGGAAGGAGAGGGGGAGGGGTGGAGAAGTAGATGGGCGCTTCTGTGTGCCCTGGCTGGGAATGGAACCCGGGACACCTGCACACCAGGCTAATGCTCTACCACTGAGCCAACTGGCAGTGATAAATATTTTTAATTCTTCTAAACTCTTCTTTGCAAATTTGTTTTTTTCATTGAAATTTCTTATAAGGATGTGTTATAAATTAAAAATAATGGCATATACTGTTGTAAAGTGCCAAAAGCTACAGAATTAATATTAATATTTTAGGAAATTTAAAGAACATTTTATTAATTTTGGCTAGGCTACAGAAAGGTTTTGTAAGTGTGATTTCTATGCTTATGTGATTAGCATCAAAACTAAGATGGCCAGTGGCATTGTGTTATAAATGCAGAAGAGGAAGGAGACTTGGACTCCCTGACCTTCCGCCATACCTATGGGAGGAGGGGTGAATAGCTAGCCAGATACAGAAAGAAAAAAAGATTAAATTAAAATCTTTTCTTATACTCATGAACCATTTACAAGTATCTGTCTCTATGGAAACTACTCCTCCCCTCCTGAAAGCATATGATTAATGTATGTATCTCTAAACAAAAGGTATAAACTTATGCCATGATGTCAGGTTGTCTCCCCTCCCATGTATAATTAGGAGTATATAAACTGCCCCAGAACTGTTTTGGGGGGCTGCACAATCTGGGACTGTTGCCCTGTGTCAGCCATATGTGGCTGGCATATTTAATAAATTTCCTCCTTTAATAAAACTTTTCAAATACTTATTTGGACTACGTGCCTCTGTGAACACCCGCGGATTTGTGGATTTAGATATTTTACAATATAAAGGGAAATGCATAAATTACTAAATGCATAAATATTCAGAAAAGTTAATTAAAATTAAAAATCCTTCAGTTTTAGAATATTGCAATCTTTGATGACAAAAAAGAAGGTATTTGAAAAATTTTCTAGACAATGATACCTAGAATATATTATTGAATAAAGAAATGTTGCCATAATGAAGTGGCATGCTGCATACAATTAAAGTGTTAACAGACAGACAGAACTGTTAGGCACAACAAGCTTCATTAAATATGAAGAAATATATTTTAAAAATATTATATTTATAAAACCAGATGTCCTAGTAAGTAAAAATAAAAATAAATTAAAATCTGACATATATAAATCTATCAACTATATTAGACAGTCAAGAAACATTTTGTCATTCTCATTTCTCTATTTTTATACAGCAATTCATAAAAAGATAACCTTAAGGGTTTTATCAATTTTATTCGTAACTCTGAAAGGAACCCTACTCAGATATTTTAAAGAATAGTATCTGCACTGAAGAAAATTAAAGTGAATACTAGAAAAATAATTTATCCAGTTCCTACTAGCAAAACACAAAAATTCAACTGCATTAATACATATCTAAATATGTCAGCTGTTTCTCAGAAACATTCCCTGAATTATGCTACAAAATAGAATACCTGGGAGATAAAAGAACATTTAAAACATCAACATAGAAACACATCAGTTACTAAAACATAATTTTAAACTGCTTCTAGCATATACAAGACACATTTACATTCCATTGCTATGTAATGCATAGTAGTACCTCATTATAAAGAAAGTTTTGCATATATTTGTTATTTATCCCTCAATCACATAGTAAAATTAGATAGTTACAAATGAAAGAATACATAAATATAAAAATCTTTGGTTTTATGTTCTGAAATCTTTCATCCTAAGATGTATAGAAAAACTATTACTTTAGGAAAAATGTATTTTCAATAAATTTTCTACTTTCTGTAATAGCATGTTTACCTTAATTTTTGCAACCTTCAGGTCAAAGAATTCAATTATGCCATCCCATACTTTTGTGTTTCAATTTCATTTTCATTAGATAGGGTATTGATCTAATAATCATACTCCCCCAAATGTCTACATTCATTTTCCCCCAAATGCATTTATTACAAAACATATCAAATTAGCCTCTCTGGTACCTATAGCAAAGGAACAAACAATAATAAAAAAGAAACAATGTACATTTTTATTATAATTTAACGATATTTCAGTTGCATACACTTGCACAGTCAAGTGGAAACATTTTAGCCAAGAGCATCTCCAGAGGGCCACTTTCTGCCTCTCTGCAATACAAATTAATGGGTAGAAACTTCCATTAACTAAAAGATTTAAAAGACAACTAACTATCCATTATAAATGAACAGTGCATTTATAAGTAATCTCACATTAAATCACTGTATGAAAGCTAAGGTGCAGTCATTGTCAAAAGTATTTCTCTTGGGGTGGCATAAATCTCTCTTATTGAGGTTTTATACTGTTTCAATAATCATAAGTAGATTATATAAATTTATAGGTAAATATGGTGCCTTTTGGGTAAGCTAGCAGTGGAGAAAATAGGTTAACATAAAAATAATAAAACATTTATTTTTTTTGGTTGCTCTTACAAGTCCAAGCTTATATGAGCTATATATTGTAAATTTATTTTTTCTTTCAAAAATTTCAGTCTCTTTTGTCCTTTCTCACCATGGTCTCAAAACTCTTAATCATATATTTCTAGCAGTAAAATTTTACAAGTGCTATGCACTCCCAATATATGTATAGCTAAGTGTTTTTAAATTATATACAATTATTACTAAATAAATGCATTAACATACATAGTGTAACGTGTAAAATATTTCTAAATGAGAAAAAGTTACAATAAATATTTTTAAGCATCTTCCTAATTGTGATGGCTGGCTTCTTATTCTATTAAAATCTCAAAATATGATATGCACTCTGGATGAGTTTATCAGTCATAATGGTAGATATAAAAATATGTCATATATCATGTTGGTAATTTCAATTTGTGGGGCCAATAATCTGTTAGATATAATTAGTTTTACACTGCTTTATCTCATAATGTTTGTGTTTAGCTCATAATAGGGAAAAAACATTAGCTTCTTCTCTTACTGCATTCCTGGTAATTTATCCAATCCCACATTTCTCTGCAAGTTTCTTTCTAGGTTAATTGTACTTTTGGTGAAAGTTAATTTAATGAAAAATAGATAGTAAGCAGCCCCACTGTGCTGGAAGTGTGCTGCCTGTGGAACTCTTACTCTTCCCTCAGTACCTCGGCCACAGTGTCCTTTCTACACACCACCCACTAAGGTGCCTTTGTCAAGCAATGTGGCACACAGAACAATTAATACATGTTCTCGTTAACAAATAAACATACAAGTAAGTTTTCTTATTTTCTCTGCGCCTGTCAGAGAACTGTTTCTTGCCCTTTTCTAATGTCTACACACATCAGTGTCTAAGAAGATGGACCTGGGAATTTAACTTATGTCCTATTTGTTTTTAAGTATAAAGCCATGCTCAATTATTTATGACTCCTAGAGAATAACTACTAGTCTATAGAATTATATTTTTCTTGTTTGGATCTTTTCAAATCTAATGGACGACTGAACGAAAGGGGAAAAAAACATTTCTTAAGCTAGCTTCAGGACAATTACTTCTTCAGAAGAGGTTAGTATCACACATCTTGTACTCAAGTTTATGTATTTTGGTCAGATGCTAGGACCACAGTGTGATAGGGTGATCCAAAGCAGAAAATTAATATTGGGTTCTTAATTAACCAAAAAGTTTCCCAGTATATAAGATATAAACAAGCAAAAACTTCTTTTTACCTAATGTTAGATATTTATTTCTACCTATCATTGAATCAAATCTTGAAGCAACTTCCAGAATTTTCTGCTTACTTTTAGGTAGTAAAAATATCCTTAGTTTACTTTCAGTAATAAACAACAATAACATACTTTACATGCTACAGTAAATTTAGTCTTGTACCATCTAAAAACTGAAAGTCAAATCCCATTTGAAAATTTCTTCCCTAGCTTTGGTCTGCCTTCCTTAGGCTGGGAAATTGCAGCGGGGAGAAACAGACATTCTCCTAACATGTGCAGGGTCTGAAAGAAACATTCAAGTTTTAATAAAGCTAACAAATTGTAAAATCTACATACTCTTCTGTGTTTCTAACAATGTGGAAACCTGGTTTGAGATGAAACTGCCAGATATGACTGAGTTTCAGAAAACAAGGTGAGGCCCATGGTAGAGAGGGGTTTCAACCCACCCTCTCAGGGGATCCCTTGCCTGAACACCCGGGCTCTGCCTCCCCACCCAGCAAATGGTTACTCCATGGTTTGTCAGTGGGCTGTGAGGTGTGCACACTAGTGACCCAGTCCATCAATGGCAGAAGAGATATGGAGAAGAGGCCTACATACATCCTGTAATTAAGTTGGGTGCCGTTGGGTGCCGTTAGGACAGAGTACTTGGGGCTTCTAGGTACTTTGAGCACAGTCTGGAAGGGCATCTACCATCAGGTGGACGTGCTCCTTCATTCCCATTGACTCCTTGCCTGTTGGAGATGTTGATGCAAGACAAAAGCCAGGCCAGAGCAAAGTCTTCAATATGAGAGACATGGGACAGGGCACCCTCCTGGCAATGTCCAAGGAAGAGCTGGAAAGAGTTGGGGTCAGAGATACTCTCTCATTCCAATGCATCCTTCACTCTCTAACTGCATTTTGACTTCCTATTATCAGGGTGAATGAGGTGAAAATTTTCATTGATGCTCAGAGTGAAATGTGGCATTGGTAACCCCTGGAGGGCAGATGTGCTATTGTCGGCTCATTCTCTCCTGGAGTATTGTAATTTTGTTACTTTTGTTTTTGAAGACACCTCATGACTGGAATTTCTTGCCTTCTGCTGCCATCTGCGATAGGTCAGTATGCTTTGCCCCTGGCTCCCCATGGACCACTAGCCAGGTAGGTCAGAGAACTTCTCTAGGCATTTCCATAGGCTCCATCCCTCTTAAGAAAACACAGCTGCTTAGTTTTGAGTCACATCTGACCCCCTGGAAATACCACACATGTTCTTTCTCTGACAAGTTCTAGAAGTGTGGTTTGCTCTTCAAACAATCCCTTGCCTTTGTGTATCAGGTGGGCACAACTTAATTCACAGCCTCTTGTCTTTGGACCTACCTAGGAAAGATAAATCACCAGTTTGTATGTAATTCATTATACAAAGTCATTAAAAATAATAAGAGAAAAAAATTAATGTTTTATTTTTTTCTAATCTCCTGTAGTTTCTTTTTTCTTACTAATGAACTTAATATAAAGGTTTTAAAAGGAAATATTTAGGGAAAAGAGACAGTCTAATTTTAAAATTCATCAAGGCTCTTGGGTTTTTTTTTTACTTAGGAATAATTTAAAATTAAAAGTTGGACAAAATTTTTGAACCTCAAAAAGTGACTCTACTTTTGAATGATAAAACCAATTATGTCCAAAGTCCCTGAAAAAGAAAAAAAATGTCCAGGAGGTCCATTTAAAATATATTTATTGAACCACTTGAGAATGGCAGACCATAAGCTGCAGCAGAAGAATAACTGGCAATAAATATTTTTCTTCAGTTCAGTTGCTCTGAAGGGGAAAGAAAAAGACTATGTTCTCATGTAAAAATGCCATTTACACTTTACTGGACGATACTCAGAGAGAAATGAAATAACTTATTTAACTCTTGACTTTGAAGTATCAATTAAAAACATAGAGCACATTAAGAGTTAAACTATCCTTGAGGAAATAAGACAGTTTCAGGTTTCTTTAGTTTTTGATATATAAGATCATCAACACTATAATACACTAAGTACCTTAGATGACTAAACATTTTTTTAAAATGATAGTCCAGGAAATTAGTTAAGCAAGTTTAAAAGATGAACCAGTGATCTACAAATAATAATCAGCCATCCTGAGTCAATTTATACAGTATATAATTTAGGGTAATGTTGGTAGCAACATATTAACAAGAATATTGTCATCTTTTACAGAAAAATGCACATGGAGGATTTTAGCACACAAACATACATACACACACTCATACACGTGTAGACTTGTAGATATACAATGAATTTCATCCAAAATGAAAACAAGAAAATGATTCTAGAAAAACGTTAGGCACATTGTCACCAAAATAATACCTTTACAACTTCTAAGTGGACTCGGTTGCTCACTCTATTCAAGTGTGGCGAATCATTTACACATAGTTCCATGGAAACCTGGAGTGACTGACTGCCTCTACAAAGGCTGACTTGGACCTCTGGTGACCATAAGGGAGTTCTCTCTACCGCTGTGCATGCTGCACTGTGCTTTGCTGTTCTATTAAAGATGCAGAGCCATTCGGGGAGAATCTGAAGTAATTATTTATTTTTAATATATATCTCGCTTATTCCACAAAGCTGTTAAACAGCTTGCAGAAAAATCCCTACATCTTAAGATATTGGAAAATAAAAATAGATATTCAAAACCATACAGGAGAGTGGAAGCAATAGGAAGCTAGAATAGAATAGTTATTGGCATTTGAACATTAAGTTTTTCTATGTCATAGAAGCAAAACAGCTTTTATAGTTCTCAGTACCCGATAACACTGGAGAATCTTTGTGTCTCAGAAAAGAGAAACATGTGCTCCCTGAATCTGTATAAAATGATTGAAGTACACTGATAAGATAATAAACTCATTCAGCAGATATTTATTGTGCACCCTTGCTAGATATAAGGAATACATTGCTATGTAAAACAGACACATAATGCTGCCAAACAAGAAAAGAAACTTCAAGAGGTCCAGTGCAGAGAGAAGACAACTGGAATTATCTCTATTGAAATTGACATGGTTTCCTCTAAGTTTCTGTTTTGGTTACCAAACATAAGCAAGTGTTTACTGAGCTCTTGCTGGCCATTCATTTACTCATTCGTCTATCAAATATATTTGAGTACTCACTAAGAGCAAGGGACAATTCCAGATTATGATCAAGGATGACTCAGGTAGTAACTGTTTTTAAGCTACCTGGGACGATGAGAAATACCCAAATAAATAGAAAGCAAGGTACAAAGAAAGAAGATATAAGTGACACTGAAGGAAGTCCTTTGCTTGAGAAAGGAGGGGCTCCCAGATATGCTCCTGGTGGGTCTGGTCCTGACAGGAGGGCCAGGAGGTAGAAATGGAAAGCATATGAGCAAAGGCAGCAGGATGAACAGTCCAGGAACATAGAGGAGGACGGCAAGCCACTTACTCGGCAAAGCATTTGGTATATAAAGAGGAATATGGAAATAAAGTAAGAAAGTTAGGCCAGGGCCAGGTTTTGGTAAGAGATCAGGTGCAGCTTGCAGAGCTGGTGCCCTTTACTGTGCCTCTTGTTGTGCAAGGGTTAGGAAAGCAAGCAAACAGGTAGGCTGCTGCCCTGAAGAGCTTCGGAAAGTAATATGCAATACATAATATAATCTAACATAGCAAGGCAAATGCAAGATCCTTGCATTTAATTATTCTCATGTACCTTTCTTTTACCAGATGATGTACAGCTTTCTATAAAGAAAATAGCTATACAGCTAGCACAGTTATGGGAAGATCACTGTAAAGCCAGTAGCCAGAGCCACCATCACAGCCACCTGGCCCAAGCAGGTTCACATTGGATTCGGACAGATGGTAATGAAACAATGGAGCCAAGAACTGGTGGGCCATCATCTTTAATCCTAGCTTGCACCCAGTGGGCAAGTAAAAACACACACTGGGCTCCAAAACCCACTCATTCAGTGCTCACAAAGCTACTGACTTATCCGAGTTTCTAGAATCAAAGGTTTCTAGCTCTCCAGCCTTATTCACCTCTGTTCCCCATCTCCTTCTCTCTGCACAAACTCTGCACAAACTGGCTTTTCCTTCAGTACTCCACCATTTTGGCTGCTTCTCCTTGCCTCCTCCACATGGCTTCTCTCTGCTCTCCTCTCTGCTCTCTCCTCTAATGCTAATCTCAAGAACCGAGAGAGAGCAAGCTTCCGGCCTGCCCCACTTTATAGTGCAGAAATCAAAACCTTTAATCCAATATACAAAATAGGGAAGTCTCTAATACAAAGTCACTTATCTGAGGCATGATGGGATTGTACCACCCCACATCAAAAAGGGTGGGAAAGGCTTAGTCTTAAAACCAAGCCCCAGGCTACAAGGATCCTGCCTGCCCACAGCCCGCCCCCAACACACATTAATATAATCACGCCCATCCCAAGCAATCACCTGGGTGATGGGTTTCCACGTGGCCAGCACCATCTTTACAAAAGTGAGCATAATATATTTTATCTGCCCAACAGTCACATATTTAGAGCCTTCAGATCTATGACAGAATCACCTTCTACTGTGTTTACCATTTATGTGTGACTGTGGGTTCTCAGGATGCAGTTATACCACAACAGTTAACTCTTGTGCTGTTGTCTTCTCTAAAAGCTATTGCCCCCTACCTTAGAATACTGCTCTTGAAGGATTCACTGCCTAGGCTGTGTGAATGTAGCTCAAAAAGATTCCACTGTAAAACAATGCAGCATTGAAGCACACACAAGTGAGAAAAGGTGGCGGACAATGGGCCACGCTGGCAAGAAAGTTTACATAGAAAAGCAACTTAAAGAAAAACAGTGTGCTGCCTGGCAGTCGCCAGAAATGGCTCAGTCTAGTAGGAAAAGCTGCAAATGGCTTTCCAGATAATCTTGATGCAAAGCATTGCTTATCACTTCTTTATCTCTCAGACAAAGAGGTCACCACAGGCAGCACCACATTACTATAATCACTATTTCTGGAGAGAATTATAAATGCTTAATCAATCAATGCTTGTAAACCCTGTAAATCAGATGCAGGGCTGGACATTCCTCCTTATGTGCACTAGCATTAAGATGCGCACATGTGCCCGATGCAAAAGATCCCCTAATTACTCTTCAACCTCGCCCTGCCCTTGCCTCCAACATATTCACCATTCATTTGCCAATAACTCCCTCACTTCCCCAGTTCTCTGCTTCACTTTGTTTTCAACTGTCCTCTCACTTTTGCCTCAAGATTAAGCTCTCCATATGATCTTATGAGGTCACTCGCACATGCCTCTCTTCCAGGTAATTGAGTTAAGCATTATGAAACAAGTTTTATAATTATCTAACAATTATTCATCTAGCTTTTTCAACTGCAGCATTCCTCAGAGCCTTCAATGGCTAATAAACATTGACAGTCTCCAAAAGGAGGAAGTAATGTACAATGTTCTTAAACTTATTTGGCCGCAGGACTCTTGTTAGACGAAGCAGTATTATTCTTCACACTAATTTCATAAGCTATTGAAGGCATACATCATTTCCTAGAGGATTTCTGTTCATTTGTTTGATTTTTTCTTTCACAGAGCCCAACATCATAAAAGATGCTGTGCTAGTAGATGATACATTAATGGGTTAATTTGTTAAAAGATTAATGGTTGAGTTACTCACTTATTTATTTAACAATTATTTATCAGGCACCTAGTATGAGATTTTTAGGCATAGAGAATAGAACAAAACTAAACAATTCAAGTTCTTGCTCTTAAGAAGCTTACTTTCTTAAGGAAAGAATAATAATAATAAATACATATGTTTAGTGGTGAGGAGTACTAAAAATAATAAAGCAAAGAAAGGGAATTGGATAGTAAAGAGATGGTGGAGGAAGGGTCACAGAATGACATTGTACTCGAGGTAGTTGGAGAGGGCACTCTGGAGAATTACCACTTGTTCAAAGATCTAACAAAAAAATAAATGAGTGAGTCTGACTAGGCAGTGCACAGTGTTGGACTGGAATGCAGAAAACCCAGGTTTGAAACCTCGAGGTCGCTGGCTTGAGCACGGGCTCATCCAGCTTGAGCTGACTCACTAGCAAGAGTGCAGGATCGCTGGCTTGAGTGTGGGATCATAGACATGACCCATGGTTGCTGACTTGAGTCCAACAGTCATTGGTTTGAGCCCAAGGTCACTGGCTTGAGCGAGTGGCCATTTACTCTGCTGTAGACCCCAGGTCAAGGCACATATGAGAAAGCAATCAATGAATAACTAAGGAGCCACAATGAACAAATTGATGCTTCTCATCTCTCTCCTTTTCTGTTTATCTGTCCCTATCTGTCCTTCTCTCTGTCTCTGTCTCTCTCTCTCTCTCTCTCTCTCTCTCTCTCTCTCTCTCACACACACACACACACACACACAATGAATGAGTGAACCTTGCAATTATCCAAGAGAGGCCAGTAGGGAGAGGCCCCAGACTGGAAGTGAGCTCAATATATTTGAGAAGAACAGTGTAACAAAAATGAAACAAACAGGATGGAGCAGGGTTGGGGATGAGGTCAGAGTTGGTGGGAACAGAATGCATCAGGCTCTCTTGGTCAGTATAAAGCTTTAGATTCTACTCTATGTAAACTAGAAAACCATGGAGGGTTTTGTACACAGAATGACCTAGTATCAGCTATGTTTTAAGAGGATCACTCTGGTTGTTGTTTTGAAAACAGACTGGGCCAAGTGTGAAGACAACACAGTCATTAAGAGTATGTCATCAATAGGGCCCTAGAGGAGAAGTATAAGTAAGAGCACCTCTCTCTCCCTTCCATCATCTGTGCCTCCTTCTTATCCTACTTATTGAGAAGGTGTACACTCTTATTATAGAACTTTGCTTTTTAAGACATCAAGTGTTCCATCCTCCCTGTTGCAAAATTAGCTCAGATACAATGATTATTTTAGTTTTATTTTAGTACCAATTTCTCCTACCATAATTAAAGAATAAGTAGTTTAAAAACCAATCATAGAAATAATGATAGTTTATAATGTATAGATATTTTAATTATACATAACACCACATATATTAAATTTCCTGAGCATCATCAACCTGAATCTAAAAATAGGCAAAAGTCCTGGTTATTTATATTTTATACTAGAGAAAACTAAGGCTTAGCATAAACATTAGTTCAAGTTCCAATGACTCATTAATAGCACAGAAGGAATTGATGTTGGTGTTTCCTCTACATTTCTGTTTTCAACCCACTTTATGTCTTCATTTTCCAAATAAACTGTACTTGTTTTATTTAGAAACAGAAGCAAATTATTTAATTACTACTAAAAAAAGCCTTTTTCATATGTTTGGGAAGAAGAATTCTCTTTGAAATGCTCTAATTTAAGATATATCTTATAAAACCTCTTGAATATCTAAGGACAATTTATTTCCAAAGGATAAGACCTTAAGTTTCTCTAAACATATAGTTTACAGCATGATTGCAAAGTCAATTAAGAATCCTGAGAGTAAAATCAATCACATTATATTCTAAAAGCTGCTGTAAGTAAATATCATATATGTACTCAATGTAATTGTGATATGCAGATATCTATTAAAATGTAAATGATGTTCTCTTTTTCATAATTATTATTGTATTTTAATATGTAATTATATTAGTCATAATATACATATCATTTCTAATATAACATTTTCTTTAAAATACATTTTATTGGAGTGACGTCAGAGAAATGGCACTGTGAGGGGTGCTCCCGAAACCTCTCCCTAAAATTTCAACAACTAGAGGCAGAAAAACAATCTCATGAGCATCTGAAATACACATACATCAAACAAAGGTACAATTGGGTGAAATGGTGCCTGAATATAAATCGCGCTGAAGGAAATAAGATGGAGAACACAGTAGTTCGCTTTCCTCACTAACCCGAGGAAGGGCTGCTTTCACTTGGAACTGAGAGGAAAGGAGGGCTGGGGCCTAGGGCAGAAGCTGGGCTGGGGCAGAGACATTCAAGCCGAGGAGAGAGTGGGCTGGCGGCTCAGCACACATGGAGCTAACACCAGTAGCATACCTGGCAGAGGTGGGCAAGCAGTTACCTTGTTTACTCACGGTATCCTGTTTGGTGAGTGCGGGCAGTTTGCGAGTGGATCCACCTGGTGCTTCGGGCATGGGTGCCTGTGTTCCTGGACAGAGGGGCTGGGTTGGAGACAGTCAGTAGTAGCTCTCTGCATGGGCTGTGACCAGAGTCTCTGTATAATCCCGGTGCCCCAAACAACAGTGCACAGGAAGTGCACAGAGAGCCGGCTTTCCTACACCTGGACCTGTCCGGAGGTGGCGCCTCTGCCAGCCATATAGGCTAACAAAGCACATTCCGGAAAAGAGAACTGCAGAAGCACTGTGGAGAAGGGCATGCAGGTAGCTTGCTGGAGCAGGCAGCCTCTGGAGAGCAGACCCATGGAATGCTGAAAGGAGCCTGACCTGCAGTTTGCTTACACTGGTGGCTCTGGCTGACAAAGCCTTCTTTCCCAGGGCTGCAATTTACATGGACCCTGAGGAGGGACTTAATAGATCTTAGAGCCTCTTGCTCTGTAGGCAGTGGCTGGGGCAACTTCCTGACAGCCGATATAGGTTAAAAAGTATAGTCCCATGGAACAGACCTCAGAGAACACTGTGGAAGTTGGACAGGCTGGGTTGTAGGCTTCTCAACAAGGGAGAAGCCTGTGGAGAGCAGACCTGCAGAGCGCTGAGGCAAATTTAACTAGACATATCTGAGGAACCATAGAAAGGAGCCTATCCAGAAGTCAGCTCACTCCCCTGCCTACTTGAGCTGGTGGCTCCGGTTGGCAGAGCTTTCATACACAGAGCTATGCTTTGAATGAACATGGAGGAGGGACTTGGAAGCTTTTAAGACTTCTTCCTCTGCAGGCAGTGACTGGGGCACCTTCCTGCCAGCCGATACAGATTACACAGTGCAAAAAGCCTGAGGAGAGTAGACCCGAGAAGCACTGAGGCATACTTGACATGCCCAGAGGCTGATAGAAAGACACCTGAAAGGAAATTGGCTCCCAGCCCTGCCTGATTACGCTGGTGGCTATGGCTGGCAAAGCCTTACACAAAACCCTGCTTTGAGTGAAAATAGAAGGGGGATTTGGCAGCTCTTAGAGCCTCTTGCTCTCCAGGCAGTGGCTGGGGCAACTTCACAGCTGGATCCCAGGCTGCTGGTTCAGGAAAAGAGATTTAGGAAGAGGCTCAGAAAAAACGGATTCTCCCATTGTCGGAGCCTGCAAATGCTAACAAGCCCCACCTACCAATGGGACTGAGGAATAATTTATGTCATCACCATAGTGACACAACAGCAAATCTCTGCCTAAGAGTACCACAGAGGCAGAACCTGGGGTACAGTGACACTGGCAAAAAGAGAGAGAAGAAAGAAAAAGGAAGAAGATAAATTCCTAAAATCAGGAAAAAACTAGTCTTTATAACTTTTTCCATTTTTTTCCTTGTATTTTTATCATTTTTTTCTTCAACCTTGGTCATTTTATCCTCTTTCCATTTTATTCTTTTCTTTTCATTTTGAATGCTATTACCCATAGGTGTTACATTTTCCATTCTTTTTTTTCCTATAAGTGTTATATTCCAAACAACTTAACTCAATTTTTTTCTCTCTGTCTTTCTTTTTGTTTCTTCTTTTCTCTTTCACTTTTCTCTCATTTGAATCTCACCCACAAGCAAATTATTTTATTCTAGATTTAATTTTTTTCTTTGTGGCATTTTTGTGTGCTTTTTATTTCACTTTTATCTCTTTAGCATTTCCCTCAACTCCGGCTCTCCATTCTATAGTTTTTGTTCCACTTAATACAATAGAATTGTCATTTTTCACTGTATTTCTTTCTTTTTTCTTTTTTTCTTCTCTTCTCATACACTATTTTTCTAATTTGACCATCATTTACTAACAAAGTATTTTATTGATCCAAAATTTTCTCTTGTGGCATTTTGTGGGTCCTTGCCTTGTTTTTTTTACCTCTTCATCACTTCCACCCAACACAGGCCCTCCATTCTATGTATTTTTTTTTATTTAATAATTTTATTTTTTTAATGGGGTGACATCAATAAATCAGGATACATATATTCAAAGATAACAAGTCCAGGTCATCTTGTCGTTCAATTATGTTGCATACCCATCACCCAAAGTCAGATTGTCCTCTGTCACCTTCTATCTTGTTTTCTTTGTGCCCCTCCCCCTCCCCCTTTCCCTCTCCCATTCCCCCCCCCCCCGTAACCACCACACTCTTATCAATGTCTCTTAGTTTCATTTTTATGTCCCACCTATGTATGGAATAATGCAGTTCTTGTTTTTTTCTGATTTACTTATTTCGCTTCGTATCATGTTATCAAGATCCCACCATTTTGCTGTAAATGTTCTGATGTCATCATTTCTTATGGCTGAGTAGTATTCCATAGTGTATATGTGCCACATCTTCTTTATCCAGTCATCTATTGACGGGCTTTTTGGTTGTTTCCATGTCCTGGCCACTGTGAACAATGCTGCAATAAACATGGGGCTGCATGTGTTCTATGTATTTTTGTTCCACTTAGAATAGAATTTTCAGTTTATCACTGCATTTTCTCAAAAACTATTTTATTTTCTTATTAACTCTTATTAGTGTTATTAACAATACCACTCTCAAATTCCACTAAGGAAAAATAAATCAAATATCATGGATACAATAGAAAGAGATGTTGTTCAGATCAGTGAGAAAAATCTACAGAAAAAAATCAATATCTTGGAAACCTTAGAGTTAAATGACAGAGAATTTAAAATTGAAGTCCTAAAAATGCTCAGGGATATACGAGAAAGCACAAAAAAAGGCAATTTAGGGAGATCAAAGAATAATTCAACAAACAGAAAGAATACATCAACAAGGAAATTGAAACTATGAAAACAAATCAAACAGAGATGAAAAACTCAATTCATGAACTGAAAAATGAGGTAACAAGCTTAGCCAATAGAATAGGCCAGAAAGAGGAGAGAATTAGGGACATAGAAGACAGGCAACTAGAGGCACTAGAGAAAAGATAAGAGAGACTCATGAATTAAAATAAAATGAGAAAGCCCTACATGAATAGTTTGACTCCATCAGGAAGAACAACATAAGAATAATGGGTATATCAGAAGGAGAAGAGAGAGAAAATGGAATGGAGAACATATGCAAACAAATAATAGAAGAGAACTTCATAAGCCTGTGGAAAGAACTAAAGCCTTGAATTCAAAAAGCAAACAGAACACCGAGTTATCTGAACCCTAATACACCTACTCCAAGGCACATCATAATGAAATTGGCACAAACCAATAACAAAGAAAAATTCTCAAGGCATCGAGGGAAAAGAATATGACACAGAAAGGAAGACTCATTAGATTATCAGCAGATTTCTAAGCAGAAACTCTACAAGCTAAAAAAGAGTGAAGCCCAATATGTAAAGTTCTGAAAGAGAGGAACTTCCAGCCAAGAATACTATACCCATCAAAGCTATCCTTCAAATACAAAAAAAGAAATAAAAACATTCACAGATACAGAAAAGATGAAGAAATTTATTACCAGAAAACACCCCACTACAGGAAATACTAAAAGGTGTTTTCTACCAGATACAAAGAACAAAACAAAACTGCAAGTAAAAGCTCCATCAAGATTGCAATAAAAACAACATTAATCTGTGAAAACAAAGACAAAGAAGGGGAGAGGACAAAGATTAACAGTAGCAAAGGAGGATGGAGTGCAGAAGCACTCATGAGATAATGTACTACAATGAACATGATATGTATCCTTTCCATTACTTAATGGTAATCACCCGGGAAAAAACCACCACAGAAGCACATGGTTTGAAAAAAGAAGTAACAGAGAAAAGAAGTATGGATTACAATCAAATAAAAACAAATGATAGAAAAACAAAAGAGAAGATCCAAACAAGATACAAAACTATCAGAAAGCAATATATAAAACGACAATAGAAAACCGTCAAGTATCAATAATTATATTAAATGTAAATGGATTGAACTCACCAATAAAAAGACACAGAGTAGCAGAATGGATTAAAAAAGAAAATCCAACAGTATGCTGATTAAAAAAAACACACATCTAAGCTACAAGGATAAAACCAAATTCGGAGTGAAAGGTTGGAAAACAATACTCCAAGCAAATAACATCCAAAAAAAAAGCAGATGTAGCAATACTCATATCTAACAATGCTGAATACAAGATGGCAAAGGTAATAAGAAACAAAAATGGTCATTTCATAATGATGAAGGGGACTTTGAAACAAAAAGACATAACACTTCGTAATATATATGCACGAAACCAAGGAGCACCAAAATATATAAGATAGCTACTGCCTGACCTGTGGTGGCACAGTGGAAAAAGCGTCTACCTGGAATGCTGAGGTTGCCAGTTCAAAACCCTGGGCTTGCCTGGTTAAGGCACATATGGGAGTTGATGCTTCCTGCTCCTCCCTCTTCTCTCTCTCTCTCTCCTCTCTAAAATGAATAAATAGAATCTTAAAAAAAAAAAAGACAGCTACTGACTGACCTAAAAACAAAAACTGACAAAAATACAATCATACTTGGAGACCTCAATACACTGCTGATGGCTTTAGATTGTTCATCCAAACAAAAATTCAATAAAGAAATATTGACCTTAAATAAAACACTAAAACAATTAGATATAATGTACATCTACAGGACATTTCATCCCAAAGTGCTAGAGTATACATTTTTCTTCAGTGTACATGAAACATTCTCAAGAATTGACCATATCTTGGGCCACAAAACAAACATCAACAAATTCAGAAAGATTGAAATTATACCAAGCATATTTTCTGATCAGAAAGCCTTCAAACTAGAATTCAACTGCAAAAAAGAGGTAAACAAACACAAAAATGTAAAAACTAAACAACATACCTTTAAAAAATGAGTAGATCAAAGAAGAAATAAAAGCAGAGATCAAAAGATACATACAGACAAATGAAAATAACAATATGACATATCAGAATCTATGGGATGCAGCAAAAACAGTAATAAGAGGGAAGTTCATATCTACAGGCCTGTATGAAAAAACAAGAGAGAGCTCAAGTAAACCATTTAACTTTAACTTTACATCTTAAGAAACTAGAAAAAGAAGAACAAAGACAACCCAAAACTAGCAGGACAAAGGAAATAATAAAAATCAGAGTAGAAATAAACAAAATAGAGAACAGACAAACTATAAAAAAATTCCTCAAACAAGGAGCTGGTTCTTTGAAAAGATCAACAAAATTGACAAACCCTTGGCAAGAATCACTAAGGAAAAAAGAGAAAGGACTCATATACACAAAGTTCAAAATGAAAGAGGAGAAATTACCACAGATATTATAGATATACAAAGAATTCTTGTAAATACCATAAGAAACTATATGCCACCAAATTTAACAATTGAGAAGAAATGGATAAATTCTTAGAACAATACAATCTTCCTAGACTGAGACATGAAGAAGCAGAAAGTGTACACAGATCCATAAGCAGGAAGGAAATAAAAACAACTATCAAAAACCTCCCAAAAATAAAAGTCCAGGGCCAGACAGCTATACTAGTGAATTCTATCAAACATTCAAAGAAGACTTGGTTCCTATTCTACTCAAAGTCTTCCAAAAAATTGAAGAAGAAGCAATACTGCCAAACACATTTTATAAGGCCAACATAACCCTCATACCAAAACCTGGCAAGGATGACAAAAAGAAAAAAAAAAAAAAAACTACAGACCAATATCTCTAATGAAGACAGATACTAAAATACTAAACAAAATAATAGCAAATCGAATACAACAACACATTAAAAAAATAATTCATCATGATCAAGTGAGATTTATTCCGGAATCACAAAGATGTTTCAACATACGTAAAACAGTTAACATAATACACCATATCAAAAAACAAAGATTAAAAACCATATGATCTTATCAATAGATGCAGAAAAGGCATTCAATAAAGTACAACATCATTTTATGTTTAAAACTCTTAACCAAATGGGTATAGAAGAAAATTATCTCAACATAATAAAGGCCATTTATGATAAACCATCAGGTAACATCATATTAAATGGAATAAAACTGAGGACTTTTCCCCTGAAATCAGGAACAAGACAAGGTTGTCCACTCTCTCCACTTATTCAACGTAGTGCTGGAAGTTTTAGCCAGAGCAATCAGACAAGAGAAAGAAATAAAAGGCATTCATATTGGGAAAGAAGAAGTAAAGGTTTCACTTTTTGCAGATGATATGATCCTATACATCAAAAACCCCAAAGACTCTACAAAAAGACTACTAGAAACAATAAACCAATACAGTAAGGTCACAGGATACAAAATTAATATAAAAAAGTCCATTGCCTTCCTATATGCCAACAATGAAACATTGGAAAAACAGCTCAAAAAAATAATCCCCTTTATGTTTGCAACAAGAAAAAATAAAATACCTAGAAATGAACATAACAAAGAGAGTAAAGGACCTATATAATGAAAACTACAAAGCATTGTTAAGGGAAATGGAAAAAGATATAATGAAATGGAAAAATATTCCTTCTTCATGGATTGGAAGAATAAATATAGTCAAGATGACTAAATTACCCAAAGCAATATACAAATTTAATAATATTCCCATCAAAATTCCAATGTCATTTTTTAAAGAAATGAAACAAAAAATCATCAGATTTATATGGAACTATAAAAAACCCAAATAGCCAAAGCAATCCCAAGGAAAAAGAATGAAGGTGGGGGCATTAGAATACCTGATTTCAAAGTATATTGTAGAGCCACGATAATCAAAACAGCATTGTATTGGCAGAAAAATAGACACTCAGACCAATGGAACAGAATAGAAAGCCCAGAAATAAAACCACATGTATATGGTCAAATAATTTTTGATAAAGGGGCCAACAACACACAATGGAGAAAAGAAAGCCTCTTCAACAACTGGTGCTGGGAAAACTGGAAAGCCAAGTGCTAAAGAATGAAACTCGACTACAGTTTGTGCCCTTTTACTAAAATTAATTCAAAATGGATCAAAGACCTAAATATGAGACTTGAAACAATAAATTACATAGAAGAAAACATAGGTACTAAACTCATGGACCATGGATATAAAGAGCACTTTATGAATTTGACTCCAAAGGCAAGGGAAGTGAAGGCAAAGATAAATGAATGGGACTACATCAGAACATCAGATTAAGAAGCTTTTGCATAGCAAGAAAAACTGACAAAAAAAAAAAAAATGAACAGACCAGCCAAATAAATGGGAGATGATATTTTCAAACAACAGCCCAGATAAGGGCCTAATATCCAAACTATACAAAGAACTCACAAAACTTAACAACAAACAAGCAAATAATTCAATAAAAAAATGGGAAGAGGCCCTGGCCGGTTGGCTCAGCGGTAGAGCGTCAGCCTGGCATGCGGAGGACCCGGGTTCGATTCCCAGCCAGGGCACACAGGAGAAGCGCCCATTTGCTTCTCCACCCCCTACCCCCTCCTTCCTCTGTGTCTCTCTCTTCCCCTCCTGCAGTGAGGCTCCATTGGATCAAAGATGGCCTGGGCGCTGGGAATGGCTCCTTGGCCTCTGCCTCAGGCGCTAGAATGGCTCTGGTTGCAACGCCCCAGATGGGCAGCCCCTATAAGGATGACATCAGAGTTCTCAACAGAAACACTTGAGGCCAGAAGGGAATGGCAAGAAATATTCAAAGTCATGCAAAACAAAAACCTACAACCATGACTACTTTATCCAGCAAGGCTATCATTTAAAATTGAAGGAGAAAAAAAAGCTTCCCAGGCAAAAAAAAAAAAAAAAAAAAAACCCTCAAGAAATTCATTACAACCAAACCAATGCTGCAGGAAATGTTAAGAGGCATGGTGTAAACAAATCAAAGTGGGAAAAGAATATAGCAAAAGAAGAATACAGCTTTAAAGAATAAAATGGCAATAAATAACAACATATCAATAATAACCTTAAATGTAAATGGATTAATAATCCAATCAAATGACATAGGGTAGCTGCATGGATAAGAAAACAGGACCTGTACATATGCTGTCTACAAGAGACACACCTTAAAACAAAAGAAGCACATAGACTACTGAAGGTAAAAGGATAGAAAAAAACATTTCATGCAAATGGAAATGAAAAAAAATCTGGGGTAGCAATACTTATATCAGACAAAATGGACTTTAAAACAAAGAATAGAGTAAGAGTTAAAGAAGGCTACTACATAATGATAAAGGGAGCAATCCAACAGGAAGATATAACTAATATAAATGGATGGACCTTGATAACATTATACAAAGTGAAATAAGTAAACCAGAAAAAAGAACTGTACGAATCCATAAATAGATGAGACATAAAAATGAGACTCAGAGACATGGTCAAGAATGTGATGGTAACGGATTGGGGGAGAGGAGTTGAGGAAGAAGAGAGAAGGAGTGGGGGGAGGGGAGGGACACAAAGAAAACCAGATAAAAGGTGACGGAAGACAATTTGACTTTGGGTGAGGGGTATGCAGCATAATCAAATGTCAAAATAATGTGGATATGTTTTCTTGGAACATATGTACCCTGATTTATCAATGTCACTGCATTAAAATTAATAAAAATAAGATAAAGAAAGAAGACGTAACAATTCCTAATATATATGCACCAAACCAAGGAGCACCAAAATATATAAGACAGCTACTTATTGACCTTAAAACAAAAACTGATAAAAATACAATCATACTTGGAGACCTCAATACACTGCTGACAGCTCTGGATTGTTCATCCAAACAGAAAATTAATAAAGATATATTGGCCTTAAACAAAACACTAGAACACCAGGATATGATAGACATCTATAGGACGTTTCATCCCAAAGCGATAGAGTATACATTTTTCTCTAGTGTACATGGAACATTCTCAAGAATTGACCATATCTTGGGCAACAAAAATAACATCAGCAAATTCAAAAAATCGAAATTGTACCAAGCATATTTTCTGACCATAAAACCTTGAAACTAGAATTCAACTGCAAAAAAGAGAAAAATAAAACCACAAAAATGTGGAAACTAAACAACATACTTTTAAAAAATGAATGGGTCAAAGAAGAAATAAGCACAGAGATCAAAAGATATATACAGACAAATGAAAGTGACAATACGACATAGCAGAATCTATGGGATGCAGCAAAAGCAGTGATAAGAGAGAAGTTCATATCACTTCAGGCTTCTATGAACAAACAAGAGAGGGCCCAAGTGAACTACTTAACTTCACACTTCAAGGAACTAGAAAAAGAAGAACAAAGACATCCCAAAGGCAGCTGAAGAAAGGAGATAATAAAAATCAGAGCAGAAATAAATGAAATGTAGAACAGAAAAACTATAGAAAAAATTAATAGAACAAGGAGCTGGTTCTTTGAAAAGATCAACAAAATTGACAAACCCTTGGCAAGACTCATCAAGGAAAAAAGAGAAAGGACTCATATAAACAAAATCCAAAATGAAAAAGGAGAAATCATCACAGATATCATAGATATACAAAGAATTATTGTAGAATACTACAAAAAACTATATGCCACTAAATTCAACAACCTAGAAGAAATGGATCAATTCCTAGAACAATACAGCCTTCCTAGAGTGAGTCAAGAAGAAGCAGAAAGCATAAACAGACCAATTAGCAGGGAAGAAATAGAAAAAAGCTATTAAAAAAACCTCCCCAAAAATAAAAGTCCAGGCTCAAGACGGCTATACCAGTGAATTTTATCAAACATTCAAAGAAGACTTGGTTCCGATTCTACTCAAAGTCTTCCAAAAAATTGAAGAGGAGGCAATACTTCCAAACACATTTTATGAGGCAAACATAACCCTCATACCGAAACCTGGCAATGATGGCACAAAAAAAAAGAAAACTACAGACCAATATCTCTAATAAATACAAATGCTAAAATACTAAACAAAATACTAGCAAATCGAATATAACAACATATTAAAAAAATAATACATCATAATCAGGTGGGATTCATCCCAGAATCTCAACATATGTAAAACAGTTAACGTAATACATCATATCAACAAAACAAAGAACAAAAACCACATGATCTTATCAATAGATGCATAAAAGGCATTCGATAAAATACAACACAATTTTATGTTTAACACCCTCAACAAAATGGGCATAGAATGTTCCATCTCAACATGATAAAGGCTATATATGATAAACCATCAGCTAACATCATATTAAATAGCATAAAACTAAAGGCTTTCCCCCTTAAATCAGGAACAAGACAGGGTTGTCCACTGTCTCCACTCTTATTTAACATGGTGCTAGAGGATCTAGCCAGAGCAATCAGACAAGATAAAGAAATAAAAGGCATCTATATCAGAAAAGAAGAAGTAAAGGTATCACTTTTTGCAGATAATGTGATCCTCTACGTTGAAAACCCCAAAGACTCTACAAAAAGAGTAATAGAAACAATAAACCAATACAGTAAGGTCACAGGATACAAAATTAACATACAAAAGTCCATAGCCTTTGTATATGCCAACAATAAAACATTAGAGAACAAACTCAAAAAATAATCCCCTTCACGATTGCAAAAAAAATAATCCACCTAGGAATAAACATAACAAAAAATGTAAAGGACCTATATAATGAAAACTACAAAGCATTGTTAAGGGAAATTGAAAAAGATACAATGAGATGGAAATATATTCCTTGTTCTTGGATAGGAAGAATAAATATAATCAAGATGGCCATATTACCGAAAGCAATATACAAATTTACTGCAATTCCCATCAAAATTCCAATGACATTTTTTAAAGGAATGGAACAAAAAATCATCAGATTTATATGAAACTATAAAAAAAACCCAAATAGCCAAAGCGATCCTAAAGAAAAAGAATGAAGCAGGGGGCATTATAATACCTGACTTCAAAGTATATTATAGAGCCACGACAATCAAAACAGCATGGTATTGGCAGACAAATAGACACTCAGACCAATGGAACAGAATAGAAAGCCCAGAAATAAAACAACATATATATTGTCAAATAATTTTTGAAAAAGGGGCCAACAACACACACTGGAGAGAAGAATGCCTCTTCAACAAATGGTGCGGGGAATACTGGAAATCTACATGCAAAATAATGAAACTCGACAATAGTTTGTCCCCTTGTACTAAAATTAATTCAAAATGGATCAAAGACCTAAATATAAGACCTGAAACAATAAAGTACATAGAACAGTGGTTCTCAACCTTTCTAATGCTGTGACCCCGCAATACAGTTCCTCATGTTGCGGTGACCCCAAACCAAAAATAATTTTGGTGGCTACTTCATAACTGTAATTTTGCTACACTTATGATTTGGAATGTAAATACCTGATATGCATTATGCTTTTTTCCGATGGCTTTAGGCGACCCCTCCAGGTTCGCGACCCCCAGGTTGAGAACTGCTGACATAGAAGAATGCATAGGTTCTAAACTCATGGACCTGGGTTTTAAAGAGCATTTTATGAATTTGACTCCAAAGGCAAGGGAAGTGAAGGCAAAAATAAATGAATGGGACTCCATCAGACTAAGAAGTTTTTGCTCCACAAGAGAAACTGACAACAAAATAAACAGACAACCAACTAAATGGGAGATGATATTTTTAAACAACAGCTCAGATAAGGGCCTAATATCCAAAATATACAAAGAACTTATAAAATTCAACAACAAACAAACAAACAACCCAATAAAAAAATGGGAAGAGGACATGAACAGACACTTCTCCCAGGAAGAAATACAAATGGCCAACAGATATATGAAAAGATGCTCATCTTCTTTAGTTATTAGAGAAATGCAAATCAAAACTACAATGAGATACCACCTCACACCTGTTAGATTAACTATTATCAACAAAACAGGTAATAGCAAATGTTGGAGAGGCTGTGAAGAAAAAGGAACCCTCATTCCCTGCTGGTAGGAATGTAAAGTAGTATAACCATTATGGAAGAAAGTATGGTGGTTTCTCAAAAGACTGAAAATAGAACCACCTTATGACCCATCAATCCCTCTACTTTTGGGTATATACCCCCAAAACTCAGAAACATTGATATGTAGAGACACATGCAGCCCCATGTTCATTGCAGCATTTTTCACAGTGGCCAAGACATGGAAACAACCAAAAAGCCCTTCAATAGATGACTGGATAAAGAAGATGTGGCACATATACACTAAAGAATACTACTCAGCCATAAGAAATGATGACATCGGATCATTTACAGCAAAATGATGGGATCTTGATAACATTATACGGAATGAAATAAGTAAATCAGAAAAAAACAAGAACTGCATTATTCCATATGTAGGTGGGACATAAAAACGAGACTAAGAGACATGGACGAGAGTGTGGTGGTTACCAGGAGTGGGGGGAGGGAAGGAGAGGGGAAAGGGGAGGGGGAGGGACACAAAGAAAACTAGATAGAAGGTGACAGAGGACAATCTGACTTTGGGTGATGGGTATGCAACATAAGTGAATGACAAAATAACCTGGACATGTTTTCTTTGAACATGTGTACCCTGATTTATTGATGTCACCCCATTAAAATTAATAAAAATAAAAAAAAGATAGATATAACTATAGTAAGTTGTTTTATAAAGATTTATTCTGCCAAACTTAGTGAAAATCTGACATAAAGTACTTGGTAAGTAATAATTATTATATGCTTTAACTCTGCTTTGTAAATTTTATAAAGTAAAGTTACTTCTCTACTTTATAAATCACCATTACTGTGGAACTGGTGGGCAGTTAGATACTTTTACTACTAACAGAGATACAAAAGTGGGAGTTAGGTATAAAAAGGTTGAGTGTCCCTGCTCTACTGTGTATATACCCCCAAAACTCAAATATTGCAATACACTAGTACGTAAAGACACATGCAGTCCCATGTTCATTGCAGCATTGTTCACAGTGTCCAAACATGGAAACAAAAAGAAGTCCTTTAATAGAGGATTGGATAAAGAAGATGTGGTACATATATATTATGGAATACTACTCAGCCGTAAGAAATGATGACGTCGGATCATTTACAACAACATGGATGGACCTTGATAACTTTATACTGAGTGAAATAAGTAAATCAGAAAAAAACTAAAATATATTTTATTTTACTATTAAGACTCAGCCAATGTACAAATTAAAGTGACAGCATATCAAAAGGCATAGTTTTTTGGGTCCTTTAAAATTACCAGAGTTTAAAAATTAACTTTCTTAAGTAATATATATATTTAAGGTATTAATTATATATGCATACATGTATATATGTGTAAATTATATATTTTTTCTTTAAAACTCTTGATTCTATCCTAATTATGCTGTTAAAAGCAGGAAAGAAAAGTCAATAACAATGCCTACTGGAAATTATAATACTGCCTAAAACTATGACAAGAAGTAAATAAATATATATATAATGCTACTGAAGTTTATTAGTATGGGCCCAATATAATTTACTTTAAGTTATTTTCCAAATCTGAACATTGTTCAGCTTCTAACTCTTCATGACCACCTCAGTCCAAGTCACCAACATCTCCCAACTGGTCTTAGTTGTTCCACTCTTACCCCTAACAGAGCCCATTCTCCATCTGTGGCCACAATCATTCTCCAAACAGAAGTTAGTTCATGTACTCTCCACCCTCCTAGGTGTCCTTCAGTAATTACAATAAAATAAAGTCTTCTCTATGGCTTATGAGTCCATACATCACCTGTCCCTTGACTACTGCTCAGTCCCTTGACTCCTTTTGGCTTCCTTTCCTCGTTATTCACCATGCTTCATGCATACCCCTCTTTGGACTTTAAGCTTGCTACTCCATTTGGTTAGTTGGCTGGCCCCGGACTTCTTTCATGTCTCAGCTCAAAGTCACTTGGTGGGAGAAAGCTTCTTTGGCCATGCTCTAAAATAGCACTCAAATAACTGTTCTATAGTCCCTATCCTTCTAACACATATCAGTACTTGATATTATATACTATTACTGTTATCTTTGTAAATTTAGTTTTCTATTCAGATAATTGTAGATTCATATGTATTGGTAAATAAAAATAACAGATCTCATGTACAATTTACCAAGTTCCCCTCAATGATTACCATTTTGCAAAACTCTGATATAAAGCACAACTAAAATATTAATATTATAACACATCAATCTTATTCAGATTTCTCTAGTTTGAATTTTATTCATTTGTGTGAATCTAAGTAATTCTATGTAATTTTACCACATCTGTAGATTTGTGTCAGTATAGTGAATAGTTCCAACACCACAATGTGTCCTTTTATAACCACACTCACCTTCATACCCTCACTCCCTAACACTTGGAAAACACTAATCTGTCCTCTATTTCTAAAATTTTGTTATTTAAAAAAATGTTATATGATTGGAATTATCTTGGGATTGGCTTTTTTTATTGGCTTAGTTTTCCTGGAGATAGTTCTTTACTTTTCATTGCTGAATAGTGAGTATTCCATATATAATATATATATATATATATATTATATATGGAATACACAGACACACACACACACACACACATATATATATACACATACACATACATACACACATACATACATATCACTGTTCTTTAAACCATTCACCTGTTGAAATATATCTGGGTTCATTCTAGTTTTGACTATTATCAGTAAAACTGTTATGAACATCCACAATCAAATTCTTGTGTGAACTTCAGTTTTTATTTCTCGGGGGTAAATGCCCAAGAGTGCAATCTCTGGGCTGTATGGTAGATATTTGTATCATAGTTTTATTATCATTTTTCCACATTAGAATGGAATCCCTTTGAAACCAGGACTTTGTTATTTTGGTTCAGTTCTATATCCATATGTCCAAAACAGTGCTACCATATACTTGCTAACGTACACTTGTTAGATGAGTTACTTCAGAGCCTTATGGAGATGTAATCTCACATGCACAGGTGGTATTGCTTTTATAACTGATTGCAGTTAAATGAGTCTGCAAAGAATTCCCTGGGAATGATGGTAGATTTGAGAATAAGGGAGCTGTGGACATGGTACCTGTCCCCCAACATGCCTGAGGTAGCAGGTAGAGCCCTGAATGCAAGAGCAGTTAGGGCAGGAAGCAGGAAGGCTAAGGAGTAAAAGATGTGAGTAAAAGGTTGTATGAGTGTCTGTGAAAAGCCACAAGACTTCCAATCTCCAGAAACACAATAAAAATCAAAGTCATTATGGCTCAACCTGCATGACCCGTGGTGGCACAGTGTTTTTGCCACTGATTTAGCCACATGATACACATCTCATCACCCTTTTCTGGATCTGAAGCTGCTGTCCCTAAAAGTGCCATCTCATTTGCGCTTTGTATCAGTTAGTGCTGGAGAAATCATGAATAGTTGATGTACAAAGCTGTTTTTAAATTTTGTATTATATAGAGCAGCGGTTCTCAACCTGTGGGTCGCGACCCCGGAGGGGTTCGAACGACCAAAACACAGGGTTGCCTAAAGCCATCAGAAAATACATATTTATTATACAATACATTTTTAAATAAAATATGTATTTCTGATGGCTTTAGGCGACCCCTGTGTTTTGGTCATTCAACCCCCTCCGGGGTCGCGACCCACAGGTTGAGAACCGCTGATGTAGAGGGTCAATCTGGGATGCAGAGTTCTCAGGTTTGAGACCCCAAGATTGCCAGCTGCAGTGTGGGCTCATCTGGCCTGCGCGCAGGCTCACCAGCTTGAGTGTGGGATCATCAACATGATCTCACGGTCATTGGCTTAAAACCCATGGCTGCTGGCTTGAACCCAAGGTTGCTGGCTTGAGCAAGGAGTCGCTGGCTCAGCTTGAGCCCCCCCCCCCCAATCAAGGCACCTATGAGAAGCAACCAATAAACAACTAAAGTGATGCAACTATGAATTGAAACTTCTCATCTCTCTCCCTTCCTCTCTCTCTCTCAATCTTTATCTCTCAAAAAGAAAAGGCTCAACTGCTCTGGTATTTTCTCTGATCATGGGCAGCCTCAGTTGCCTGGTGGCCACTGGGGAGGACTTCAGGGGAGAATGAGGTTCCCCATAGGCAACTGCTATGGAAAGTGGCAGCTAACAGCAACAGCAATTTGGAAATCAATGTTAACCTCAACACAAGCTGGGAGGCCTGGGAAATCTGAATTACATGCAACCATTTGTTTAAAGATGGTATTCGTGGTACCAATACTATTCCTGCAGATATCCTTTAGAAAATCCTAGGTGAATCAATTCCAGAGAGTCAATCCTATTAGTATAAATACACCATCTTCATAACTATAACCTTCTGGCAAAATTGTTTAACATATTTCTGTTCAGAGTTTATGTTTTTCTTATCACCACATTTCTTTTAATAAGTAACGGAAAAAAAAGAACATTTAACTGTTATTTTTTGTTTGTTTGTTTGTTTTTTCCTGTATTTTTCTGAAGCCGGAAACGGGGAGAGACAGTCAGACAGACTCCCACATGCGCCCGACCGGGATCCACCCGGCATGCCCACCAGGGGGCGACGCTCTGCCCACCAGGGGGTGATGCTCTGCCCCTCCGGGGCGTTGCTCTGTTGCGACCAGAGCCACTCTAGTGCCTGGGGCAGAGGCCGAGGAGCCATCCCCAGCGCCCGGGCCATCTTTGCTCCAGTGGAGCCTCGGCTGCGGGAGGGAAGAGAGAGACAGAGAGGAAGGAGAGGGGGAGGGGTGGAGAAGCAGATGGGCGCTTCTCCTGTGTGCCCTGGCCGGAACCCGGGACTTCTGCACGCCAGGCCGACGCTCTATCACTGAGCCAACCGGCCAGGGCCAGTTAACTGTTATTTAAATAGCAATTTTCAAATACATATTTTGAGTTTGTAAGTATCTGAGTATTTCATTGCAAAAATCACAAATAGTCTGTACTGTATTTGAATAGTGTCTCCATTTAAATATTCATTACATACATCTGCCAGGACAGTGTTCTTTGTGAGAGTCCTGCAAAGGATGAAAACAAGAAAGTAAAAATGCCTTGGAATTCTGGTTACTGACGATAGATTAAGGGATAAATAGTTTAAGAACTGACAGTTAAGCCTGGCCAGGCAGTGGTGCAGTGGATAGAGCATCAGACTGGGACACAGAGAACCCAGGTTCAAAACCACAAGGTCGCCAGCTTGAGAGTGGGCTCACCATCTTGAGCACAGGGTCACTCGAGGCTTGAGTGTGGGATCATAGACATGACCCCATGGTCATTGGCTTGAGCAAGGGGTCACTCACTCTGCTGTAGCCCCCTGGTCAAAGGACATAGGAGAAAGCAATCAATCAGCAACTAAGAAGCCACAACAAAGAATTGATGCTTCTCATCTCTCTCTCTTCCTATCTGTCTATCCCTCTCTCTGTCTCTCTCTCTGTCTCTATCACACACACAAAAAAGGAACTGGAAATTAATATGTTCCTCTGGCTTGATTGATTGAAATAGTTAAGGGTTCTTGCTATAAGATGATTTCCATTATATTAAACAAAGGTTGAATAGCACAATTCAGTAAGGTTGCCTGATTATATGTTTAGTGTGCAATGACATTTGTATATTCTAAACTTGGTTTCTCTTTGAGTATTTCTCTACTTAGTGTCTTTAAGACATAGCAATTTCTCTCAGTGTGGTTCTAGAACACTGACCGCATTAGAATCATCCAGGGAGGTTTTAAAGCTCCTAGACCATACACCAGACCAATTAAATCAAAGTCTCACGTGTGGGAGCCAGGCACCAGTGTTTTTTATAGTTTCCAGGTAATTCTAATGTGCAGCCAAGACTGAGAACTAATGTTCCAGAATCATTAGTGTCAGATTCAGAGGGTACTCATTAATAGTCAGACCTGGGTCCAAAATTAAATCTATTAAATTGGATTATCTATGAATAAGCAAGAAGAATCTGAATATTTATCAGCACTGCCAGATAATTTATATTTATATAAGTTGAAGAACCTATGGCTTTTATAGTTAAGGGGGATAACACCAACCAGCAAAAACATCAGTGAACAAGAAAATATGAAATCTCAATCCACAGTCAGTAAAGTTTTGGGGTTTGGAGAAGAGTCTATTTTGAAAGTCTTCTTAGAGGTCTTTATATTTAACCTGTGCAAGTTATACAGTTTGCTAATGTCAGTGATAAGTCCAGGTAAAGTTTCCACAGTATTGAAATGCACACTTTATTAGGGCAAATTTATCCTCTAGTAGAAAATCTAAAATAAAGAAGCCATCAATCTAAAATTGGAAAGAGTAGTTAAATGAAATAATAATTACCTATTAGAGTTAAGGATGTTTAAAAAAGAATTCTTATACACAAGCATAAAGCTCCAAAAGAAGCTTCCCACTCATTTTTTTAAAATTACAATTAAAATATGTTTTGAAAATGAGGAAAAATTAAGAACCAATAGATATTCCTAACATATTTAAAAATATTGGTCTATAAAGAAGAAGGAAATAAGGCAAAGAATTATCACCTTCAATTTTATAAGCCTATTATTTCCTGAATATAACACAAGGTAAAGTTCTCAGGGCTTCTGGAATTGAATTATATTGAATTGAATTATTGTATGAGAACACTGAAGCACAGAACCATTAAGTGCTAACAGACTCTCCATCAGTTGATCAAAGCAGAACTGCATCAAAAACCCAGGTCTAATCCAAAATTATTCCCCTAAAAGCATGCATCCTTCAGTATAATTTGGAAATTAAAGGTATTTCTTTAAGCTAGTAGTCTTCACACTTGGTATACCTAAACATCATATAAATGCTTTAACATATTCAGGATACCGACCAAAGATATTGATTCAATAGGGCTGAGATTCTATACGTTTAACAAGCACCACCAACAAGATTCTATATGTTTAACAAGCACCATGAACTGGAAAAAACTTGAATTGACAAATATGTAATTAATCCAATTATCAGTGATCTTCAAAAAAGCAAACTTCATTGGCTAACTCTGAGAAAAGTGAAATATATGTTACAACACGACTCTAAAAATATTTTGTTGAATGTATAAATCCATTAATCAATAGTATAAAGTTAAGAACAAACTGGTTTACAATAGTTGACATACTATACAAAGAGGAAAGTTTTAGACTACCAACTTTCTCAGTGGGCAAAAGGACTAGAAAGCATATCATCTTGAGCTAGTCTGATAAAATGTGCCATTTCTTTACAGCAGTCCATTTTTTGTTTAGGGATTTGTGGACACCTAAAACACTCTCCTTCCTCAAAGACTAGAAACCTAAGAAAGGTGCTCTGGAAAGGAGTCAAAGGCTGAGAGCTGTGCAGAAGTAGGAAAGAATGAGCAGAATGCCGTCCTTGGTAAGAAAGGCAGAGTTCTGGGAACAAAGTGATGGTCTTTCCCTAAGGCATTGTATTTGCTACTAGGCAACAAATAAAATAGGTTAATTCTAGCCAGTCTCAAATGTGATTCCCAACAGAAAACCAGTTGCTTAAAAATGCCTTTCAAAAGTCTAAACTCTAGGTAATTTTGGTTTTTAACTAATCCTATAATTTATCTTTTATAATTATACTAACCACATACACACACATATACACATACATGTATATATATGCATATGCATATATATATATATATTTCGCATTATGGTATAGCATTTTAAGAACACGTATAATTTGGTAATTCCATATAAAACCAATACTGATCATTATTAGTTTTATAAAATTATAAACTTATGCTAATTTCAGTACCACAGAAGTGTATGTAATGGCTAAAATCCCAAACACTGACAAAAATGCTACTGAGAATACAAAACAACAAAAGCTATCGTTTAGTGCTGATCAGTATGCAAAATGGTACAGCCACTGTGAGAGGCATTTGGGCAGTTTTTTACAAAACTAAATGTATTCTTACCAAATGATTTAGCAATCACACTCTTAGATACTTATTCAAATGAGTTGAACACTGAGGTCCACACAGAAGCCTGTACTTGAATGTTTATGGTAACTTTACTCATAGTTTCTCCAAAAAGCAGCAACTAAATGTTCTTCAATAGTTGAAAATAAACAAACTGTGGTAGATCCATAAAATGAAATATTATATCACAGTGGGTTTTTTTAAAAAAAAAGAGCTGTCAAGTCACAACAAGACGTGGAAGAACCTTAAATGCATTTTGCTAAGTGAAGGAAGTTAGTCCGAAAAGTCTACATGCTACATGATTCCAGGTACATGCTGTAGGATTCCAACTGTGTGACATTCTAGAAAAAGGGAAAACTATGGCGATAATAAAAAAACAAAAATCAGTGGTTGCCATGGTGGGGGTGGAGGAGAAAACAGGATGAGTATGTGGAGCATTTAGGTCAGTGAAACTATTCTATATGAAGCTATAGCAGATACCTGACATTATGCATTTTTCAAAAACCAAAGAACTATACACTGTAAATAGTGAACCCAATTATTAATTATGGGCTTTTATAATAATTTATTAATACTGTTTTATCAATTATAACAAATATATCATATTAATGCAAGATGTTAATAATAGGGGAAACTATGAAGGAAGAGAGATATACACAGACTCTCTGTTCAATATTTCTATAAATTAAAAACTGTTCTGAAAACCAATAGTTACTAATTTATAAAAAAATGTATATGAGTAATATTAATGCTGGCACTAAAAACATTTTTTCTAATTTGTAACATATTGATAAAATAGTTATTAAACCACATCTATTAACTATGTATTTGTCATTCCTGTATCATGAAACTTAAAATTCTTTAACTATTTAGCTATATTCCAAAAGCTATTTAATTCATATGCTGTCAATAGAACAAATTAAATAGCTCCCCCATATAAAGTCTGAAGAATTTTTTTTTAATATTCTTTTCCCAAAGAAATGTTCATATTATACTGGTATAGCTCTCATTTTCATTGTAGTTTTGATTTGCAAAAACCACAGTAAATATTTTGTCTCTAATTATTGTTATATAAATGAATGCAGAAGTTGCTACCTTAATCTACGAAATCATTCCCTTTAGCTATTAAGAGGCCCAGGCAGTATTTGTCAAACTTCCATATGCAATCACTTCAGTTGGTGCGAGGTGCACCTGATCATCTGCGTTTCTAACAAGCATCCAGGCAATGCTGGTGCATAGCCACACCATGAATAGCAAGGTTTGTAGAATTTCTAGCCCATGAAACTATTATCATTGATAAAAACAAACCCAAGTACTGAGCAGTTCTTTCAGGAATTAAAAATTCTTTTGTTTCTACCTACCTGGAAAAGCTCTCAGTGCTCCCAGCATTTTGAAATCTACTTTCCCAATATATAATCCTTTTCAATTTCATCTATAAAAGGGAAGCCTTGATAATCTTTGTACAGTAAGCAAGCTACCCATGTAATCATAATACTTTCCTAGCTGGTGTGAAACAAAGATAATCTATTTCTAGTCCTAGATTTATATATTTTCAGTTGCAGAAAGGTCAAGTGACTGGCTCAAGGTCATTTATCCAATAACTGGAAAGGTCAGGTGTCAAATCTAAGTCTCTGATGCCAAACCCAGTTCTTTCCCCTCTATTGTCTGTTGCTTCTTATAGTGATACACTTCAGGTTATCAGGACCAGCTTACTTAGACCACAAAAACCCAGTTCTGAATTGAATAGCTCAGCTTCGGGCTTTCCATTACAATTCCTGACATCGGTTTAAGGTTTTGTGGCGCATCAGCTGCTGTATGGGGGAGGGTTTCTTTGTGTTTCGTAATAAGCTTTGAAATTCAGCACAATTATGGGGATTGATGAGCTTATTTGAGTATAGAGTAAGCTATGAGAGAAAAGATTTAGTTGTTCTACTGTGTAGAATGGGGATAAAAATGATTTGTCTATTTCTCCAAACCTAATGTTTCTCTTGAGAGAACTCACAGCCAGCAAATTGTGTGGGAGTCAGAGGCAGGTGGATACCTTCCACCTGTCTACACCAGTCTCACTTATATTGGGATAAAGACATGGCTTGATGCCTTCAGTGAAACTTCCAGGCTTTTAAAGATAACTGGAATAAATATTTCTTTATAATATGAAGAAAACAAAGCCCAGAGATGTGAAAAAAATTTGTGTTATTGTACAGATATTATTAGTTAGAATTAAGATTTGGAGTTTCTCAACCTCTGGTTTAAGGGCCAGCCCTAATTTCACCCTGACATCAGCAGTAGTTTGGGTGAAAGGGATCATAAATATGAAATGTAAAGTGACAAAAGGATCTACATTTATCTTCCAGATGCTGTCTTTTGAAGGATTGTGAACAGTAAGACTGCTTCTGTGTACTTGATCCTCTTCCTCCTGATGCCCTGCAGCCTAGAAAGAGGAAGTTAGGATATTATGCATTACCTGGGGTACAGTTCCTGCCTCTGCACACTGGACAACAGCCCCTCATGGAGATCCTGTTCTCAGTTCCAAGGAGTTTTCCTCTGTCCCTGTGTGTGCTGTGTGCCAGCAGCTCTGCGCTGAGGCGCTCGGGTTGGACAGCCAGGCTTCTCCCTCTGGGCACTGCTCTGACATACTTTGCAGTGTTGTTAATAAGTTAGATATATTGTTTTCATGAGGTTAAGTGAATGTGAACTAATGAAAGGCAACCAGGAGGCGTCTATGCTACCATCTTTGTCTTTCTGCGCATGTGCTAAGGTGTTCCTGTGTGAAGGCTGAGTCGTGAGGGAGAGAATCAGTAGTGAAGGAGAATCAGCCTCAGTAACTCAGGCAAAGAAAAATAGCCTCCCAGTTCCTTCTTGGTGACCTGAGCTCTTAGAGATAATTACAAATGCCAGTTGTGAGGAGTACAAGTGCCCTTTGTCCTCTAACAGGCTTCTACAGGAACTCCACAAACTCCTAGGGATGACAAGTCTTCTGACAAGGATGAAATGCCTCCAAAGTCTCAGAGCAGGGGACATACTGTCTTTTTTACCAGCAGTTGTTAATCTGTCTCTGGCTGACACGCCCAGCTTTGGCTCACTCATTCCTAACACCGTCCTCTTAATTACCACTCTTCAGGGCTCCTATCCCTATGCTTCCGACCACATGCCATTCATTCTACTGATCTCCCTCTAAACAACATCCTCTCCCTCCATCGAAACTCAGCTCACACACTGCAGCCTCTGTAAGAACCTTCTCCCACAGTTTACAGTCCAGTGTGGCCTCACTGCTTCTTGACCCCTACACAGTTAATGGCCCACCCCACTTATTCGGCATTTATGCTGAGTCATACTTCTGAGAAAAAAAATCATCACAAGTGGACATATTTTGTTTAACTTACCAGGATAAATAAGAATGGGGATAAAAGAGAGAAATGCAAATACCACACTTACTGAGTTTTCAGAGATTTTCATGCTAAAAATACAAACATGTTAAGAAGGAGGAAACTGGCTTATAGATAGGGTGGGGGTGGGGTGCTGTTTTCTTTCCTGGGTATCACCTCTGAAACTACTGCACAGAATTGTATCTGGAAAGCTTGAAGAAGGTAGCTTCAGGGAAAGTATAAAAAAAGAGATAAGTTTCAGTTTAATTTAAAGAGTAAAATTTTGCAAGTGTGGCTAAACAATAATGAAAAGGTCAACAAAAGATGGATAGCACCGGTGTCACGGGGAGGACTGAACACGATCTAGGAGTCCGTGGCCAGAGAGGTGGTATATTCCTTGAGAGAGAAGCAGTGTTAGCCAACGTCCAATGCTCTTTGTTGCTCAAAGATTCTATTGTTCCACTACAAACAAGAATGATAATGACTTGTATACTCTGCACTCAATAATAATAAAAGCACAAAGATCATGGATAACTTACTGTGCTGACAGTGAATCCCATTAAATCCTCGGGGACATTTACAAACATAGCCTATGAATGTGTCCCCTCGGTACGCTGCACTTATTTCACAGGTTCCTCCATTATGGCATGGGTTGGGAATGCAAGGACCTGAAAGACAGATAACAATTCTTACCGATTTATGCATGTACTTTAAAGTAAACATTGGGTCAACATTTTACAATTAACTGCTTTATAGAGAAGTGTTTTGAATATCAGTGGTACAGGAAATGGGCTAGTTGTGTGGGCTCTGGAGACCAAGGGGTTTGAATCTTGGTTTAACTGCTTCCTAGCCTAGTGATTGTGAAGGATTTATTTAACCTGTCTGTGCCTCAGTATCACCTTCTGTTAAATGTCAATACTAATAGATCTACCTCAAAATGTAATGATACAGATAAAAAAATTCATACATATAAAATGGATATTTGTGTGACACATACTAACTGTGCAAAACATATTAGCACTATGTAAAGTATTGTTATTTAGGTCTTCAAATTGTAAAATATCTTTTGCATGTTTATAACTTAGTATTGAAAGACAATTTCTGCAGTTACGATGACTGAAGAGCTTTATACCCTGCTGGTAAATGAATAAACTTGAAAATGACTGTAACCATATAGGCCAAATTGATGTGAATAGCTGGTTGCAATACTTTTATAAACTATTTATTAAGAGTTTGTGATGAGCCACACTTCTGGAGAACCATTCATTTTTGCCTATCAATAAGAAGTAGCTCATAAAAAGTTGCATATATAGTCTGACCAGGCAGTGGCACAGTGGATGGAGCGTCGACCTGGAAACACTGAGGTCGCCGGTTTGAAACCCTGGGCTTTCCTGGTCAAGGCGCATGTGGGAGTTGATGCTTCCTGCTCCTCCCCCCTTCTCTCTCTCTCTCTCCTCTCTAAAATGAATAAATAAAAAATATTTTTTTAAAAAAAGTTGCATATAGAGAGAGAGCTTATAATCATTTGTAAGCTTTAAGAAAGTAACTTCGCCAGAGTGACTGATGCCTGTGACACCCAAGGTAAGTGTGCTGTTCAATCTCCCTTGGAGTAAACCAGCTGCCAGCATAGTGCAGGTGGGGCACTGGGCTAGTCCCCTGACCCAGAACTTTCCTCGTACACATTCTTCATTCTGGGTGCCCCTTTAAAATGGCTGGGCTTTTCACAAAAAGTATAATGATCTAAGGCTTTTTCTATACAATTTTCTTTCCTTCTTTTTCTCCTTTCAGAGGTGACAGCCTTGTGTCACAGCCTGAAGGTTAATTCTGCTTCCTATTGCTCCTCCCCCTCTCCATACAAACATTTCCCAATAAACCTTTTGTACCTTTAATTCTGTCTTATAGTTGGATTTTTGGAAGATGCTAATTGACTCAGGGCAGAATTCAGAATGGAGACTGTGAAGGGAAAAGGCAATCTGAAGAAAGAAAAAGCTCACCTTGAGCAATGAAGAAAGAACACCAGAAAATATATGGTATGCTCTAATTTTGTCTTTATTTGTTAGGAAGAGTAAAACAAAATACCTTAATAAGTGAAAGATAAATTACTAAAGAGAAAGTGAAGATCCATATATTAGGAAAAAAAAGTAGAAGTAATTAAATCAAGTTTTTGATTATGTATGAAGGGTTGAATCCCAGAATACTGGAGGAAGGTTAGTTAAGAAAAAGAATAAATAGTTTCAGCAAAAACTAAAGGGAAGAGAAAAGAATTGGGCACAAGAATAGTGATAACTTGAGGCAAGTGGATGGAATCCACCAGGCAAGGCTTCTGAAAGAGTGCAATAGGAGACGGTCCTCAAGCATGGGTCATTGCTGGAAAAGGAAATTCATCATCATTATTCTGAGCAGTGAAATAGGAGGTCAATAACAAGAACCATTTAGGATTTGGGCAACATTGCCCTGCATTGAGGCAAGACTTTATAACTCTAACGTTTTGTAAAAATTAATGATTGAACAACTGAACAAAAAAGATATTCATGAAATAAGAAACAATGTGGCAACTCAACACTGTCTGGTTCTTTACTTCCTGATAAGTCTGATTTTAAAAAGTAAAAAGAAATCAATGTATCTGTGATTTTTTTCCATATTCTTCATACCAGTACACTTACTTAAGTAAGCATTTTTATGCTGTACAGTACATGTCAATTATACAAACCAATACATGCCCTGGAAGTGCTGCTATGTTGCCAATGATTGAGACAGGAAGAAAGTCCATTATCAGTGATAAATATTGTGGTGACTGAATTATTTACTTTTATCATTAAGAGATGCAAATCATGCTACAGAATACATCTCTCCTCTTCTCGGTTTCTACATGTTCTGTCCTTTCAAATGAATTAGCATTTCATGATGGCTTACAATTTACAAATTCTTTTCACATAAATAATCTCATTTAATCCCCACAGTAACTTGATGAGATGGTGGTCATTACTGCTCTCTTACATTTTAAAAAAACTGAAGGTCAGAAAGATAGAATGTTTCTCAAATAAATTCTGTGAATAATGCATTCAGGTCACAAACTAAGAATCTGTTATTCTAAAACAATAATTCCTTAGAGAATCAACTAATTAAGAAAAAGAGAATAAAGTAAAAGTGATATTGGAGTTCTGGTTCACTCCAAAATCAGAGAAATGCATTCCTTCATCTTTTTTATTAAGTGGAAACTGAAAACTATACATATAACTGCAAAAGAAAAAATAAATCGAAATAATCATGGTCAAAGAATTATATAATTTTGAACAAATAAGAAGTCTTGAAGATACCTACTCTAATCTTTCAATTTTGCCAATGAGAAAACAAAGCCTAATAAGAATTCAGTGACTTCCCTCCCAAGAAAAACAGCTAATGTGAGAAAAATTGGGTTTAAGGAATTATATCTCTTAGGATAAAAGTTATTAAATCTCAAAATGATTAAGCTATTCCTGATCCCTTAAGAGAATAATGTAATTTATATGAGAAAAAAAATAAATCTTTTCCATGCTTCCTTCCACAGAGTTAAGTGAAGGAGAGGTTAAAAAAACAAACAAACAAACAAACAAAAACTGAATAAGTCTTCTGCACTTCTTGGAAGCAGTTAAAGCTGTGAAGCCAAGGAAGATGGTTGATAGAGATATCTTTGAAGAAGAAGAGGCGAATATGACCCTGGGATAGATGATATTGTTTACTCAAGCTTACTATAATTTTGGAGAAGTAGAATTTGGCTAGAAGTTGAGTATGTGTTAATGGGTCTGCATAAAAGGGAAGAGTTTAGGAATAGATGGGAAAGCCCAGGAAAGGGGCTCCTAAAAGCAGAGATGAAAGCAGAATTCAGGAGGAGAGGGGGTCAGGCTGTGTGTTGAGAGTCTACAATATGTGGATAAAAGTAGCTGGTAAGAAATTGACATGTCCATAGTTTAAATTGACATTTTTTGCACAGCTGTCATGTGAATGGTCTCAGCTGGAGTATTCAGATCTACACTCGCGCCTACTAAGTACTGACCTGAGTGTGGTGTTTGGGAAGTCAAGAAATAGGGCTGTGCTGTCCCTCATTTTGGCAGAAGGGAAGGAATGTTACAATACATGACACTAAGGGATTCAAGAGTCCGTGAATACAGGAACCTGAAGAGACAGAGCTGACAGAGGTATCTAAAGTCTTAGATACTCTAGATATTTCCTGAGGGCATAGGTGAAACTTGTCCAGCAATTTTGGTGCAGCCTCTGGGATTCCCAAAAGACATGAGTTAGAGAGTTGGAGCTCATTTTATTTACACCCCAAAGGACATCATGACCTCAGCTTACATCTAGTCTCAGAAAAAGATTACCTATTACAGAGGTTGTGACCGCTGTGTCTTACCTCAAGATATTCGGTGATTTTTATTTAAAAGGGTGAAGATAAGGGAAGGCAAATGGAACTAAGATTTAATGTCTGGAGTGCCTTGTATGCTAGGGAATATGAAATATACGTAGTATTTTTTAAAATGCTGTGTAAAAATAGGTATTTAAAAAAATTTTTGTTTTAGAGGAAAGAAAACAGCCTTGCTGGAAGAGGTTTAATAACACATCTAACTGGAAAATCCAAGATTTTTATACAATCTGCCTTACTGCAAATCTATGTACTTTCTATTAAGCCATACTTCCTGCCATGTTGATTTGTGTATTTATTTATATGTTAGTCTTGACAGATGCAAATAGAATCAGCATGGATTCACTAAACAGATTCCTATACATAATAAAGGAATCGAAAGTCTTCCTAAATGGAAATATTTCAGAGTATTCTCAGGAAAAGGTTAGAGTATATTAGATATTATGAATATAGATAGATAGGCTTTGCTATATGCTAACAGTACTCTAGTTTAGCTATGTTTGAAATCAACTGTCAAACATGAGTATTTCCCCAATATTATTTTGTAATAATATATTTTGGGTTCATAGAGTGTTTCTTATACTGTGAGAATAAGTAAGACATGGACCCTGCCCAACATACAGGTTTTTTTTGTTTATTTTTGTCCCTAATCATTATACTGTGGGATGATATTATATGCCTTGCACAGACTCTTCTGAGTACTCATGATAGAATGTTGAAAGGAGTGGTTGCATGTTGCTCTTCCCCCATTAGCCTGTAAATTCTCTGTGGGAAGATTCATGATCAGGACATAGTAGGTGGTTGATACATTTTGAATAAGCAAGGGTAAGGCAATAGAGTTACAACCCTTATATCTTTTGCCTAAACCACCTTCAAATTCAGGTTTATAAGATATTAGTATCCATTATTGTTATTATTATTATTCAGTGAGAAGAGGGGAGGCAGAGACAGATTCCCACATGTGCCCCAACAAGGAGATTCACCGGGCAAGTGCACCAGGGGGTGATGCTCTGCCCATCTTGGGCATTGCTCTACTGCTCAGCAACTGAGCTCTTCTTATTGACATGAGCCTAAGGCCATGAAGTCAATCTCAGCAACTGGGGCCAACTCCTTCCAATCAAGCCATGGCTGCAGGATGGGGACAGGAAGAAAGAGAGAGAGAAGCAAGAAGAGGAGGAGTGCTTCTCCTGTGTGCCCTGACCAGGACTAAAACTGGGGACATCCACATGCCAGGCCGATCTCTACCACTGTGCAAATGGACCAGGGCCATATCCTTTGTTTATTCACTCAGTAATTAATTAAGATACATTCTGTAACTTTTTTACAGCTTTCAAGATTCAAATTTTTTTTTTTTTAATTTTATTTCTTTCTGCATATCTTGGCAAATTGCTTGAGTAAGAAAGACCTGGCATTTTTTTTAAAAGATTTTATTCATTATAGAGAGGGGAGAGAGAGAGAGAGAGAAGGGGGGAGGAGCAGGAAGCATCAACTCCCATATGTGCCTTGACCAGGCAAGCCCAGGGTTTTGAACCAGCAACCTCAGCGTTTCCAGGTTGATGCTTTATCCACTGCGCCACCACAGGTCAGGCAAGATTCAAATTCTTTACATTTATAATTAGGTTCCAATATTTTTGTCCCTAATACAGTTTAAGCTTCAAGAGTATTACATCTGCAATAGTATTACAATTGTAAATAACAGATCATTAGAATGTATACTTTTTCATAATGATTACATGTATCTTAACTCTAGCAAATATGATATATAATCAAGAAAAATGTAATATTGTATACTTTCATTAGTAATGTTTTGATCTTCTAATTTAACAATTCCTGTTTAAATAAAGACATTTACTTAAAGTACCAACAACATGAAATAATCAGAATGCAAGTTAGTACAGAAAAATAACATAATAAATGAAGCCCAATATCTATCTCTCAACTCCCTAATTTACTTGCCAGACAGAAAGTTGTTTTTTTTTTTAATTTTGTTTTATGAGGTTTTCTTTTCTTTTCTTTTTTTATTTATTTATTCATTTTAGAGAGGAGAGAGACAGAGACAGAGAGGAGAGAGAGACAGGGGGGAGGAGCTGGAAGCATCAACTCCCATATGTGCCTTGACCAGGCAAGCCCAGGGTTTCGAACAGGTGACCTCAGCATTTCCAGGTCGATGCTTTATCCACTGCGCCATCACAGGTCAGGCGAAAGTTTTGTTTTTGATGTTAGAAACATTTAAAACCTATAACAGTTTTCAGGTTTCTATCTCCATTGATAAGTGAACTAATCATATGGGAATTAAAGATCCTAGTAAACTCTTGTTTGGGTTTGTGTTTTCCCCCCTCCAATAATCTTCTCTCTTTTGATACTGAAAATAGTATTTTAGGGTCTAGGCACACTAATAAATTATAATCATCACCTATAGCAAATACTGTTGCTTATACTGTGAAGATAGTAGCAAACTGACCCTAAACCTGTTTAGCAACAATTTTTTTTTTCTTAAATTTCAGGTTGAATATAATTTATTCATTTGGTGCCTATTATGTGCTGAACATTCTGCTAGTAATTTGTGATAAATACTTTAAATGAAGTTAAGTTGTTAGCAGCTGGAAGAGTAAGTTCACAATACAAGAAAATACTAAGTTATCCAGTTTATGTACCTCATTTTTTTTTAATTTTTTTATTTATTTACTCATTTTTAGAGTGGAGAGAGACAGAGAGGGAGAGAGAGGAGAGAGAGACAGAGAGAGAGAAGGGGGGAGGAGCTGGAAGCATCAACTCCCATATGTGCCTTGACCAGGCAAGCCCAGGGTTTCGAAACATCAACCTCAGCATTTCCAGGTCGACGCTTTATCCACTGCACCACCACAGGTCAGGCTGTACCTCATTTTTTAAAGGTAATTTAAATGACTATCCTTTACTGTGAATATACTATACTCAGAATTAATATTTTGTTGTTGTTTATGTAATGATTTCTGGAAATTTAGGTCTAGAATTTCATTATTACAAAGGATTACATTCTTAACTTTTGTGATCAAAACTTTGGTGTATTTGGGGCAGCTCATGTCTTTTCTGTAATGTCAGCGTGTGTGTGCGTGCGCGCGCACACACATCTCAAACTTATATATAGCTTTGAAAACAATTTAATACCAGAGCACAATTTGAAAACAAGTAGGGATTACTTAACCAGTTAGAGCTTGTAAAAACAAAAAGTATCTTTTTAAAAGTTTGCTGTTTTTGGTGTTACAGATGTACGAAAGGAGTCTACTGAGTGGTGATTACGAGTTTCAGTTCTAATTAGTACTCAAAAAAGTCCTTATCTGATTAGACAACAACACTTGGTAATATCACTCTTCACAATGAAAATGTAAGTGGACTTTCAAGATACAAGAGACTTTAAGGAGTTTTAAAATCGATAATGCTGTAATACTTTTGTAGGTAATCTTTAAGTAGCTCGTCACACAATGGGGACAACAGATGATCAATATTAATGAAAAACTGAATTTGAAGCATGCTTTCCAGGCATTTTTATGCAAGTTCTTGTAAGTGTGTCAACAAGATTAACTGCTCACAAAAGCACCAGATCTGTATGGTCTGTTTCTTTTCTGCATCCCTTCTCACAATGCCCACAATAGAGAACTGATGCTATTCCCATATGTGTAACATGGTTAGCTTTTCACACATTTAGAGACTATACCCTAAATCATAAATTTTTTATAGCATGTAATCAGATTACTAGGAAGTAAATAGGTCAAAGTTCTCCTGTGATTATGTGTATACAGCCTTGGTCAATTTTACAAATTAAACTGCTAAAACATTGGTAGTTAGATATTAAAAATGGATGTACATTATTATGTAATAAGAACATGCCAACAAGGCAATTGCAAGAACTAGTCTAACAAACTGTTCTAACAGTACAATGAAATAGCAATAATGGTGACCCAGAAGTCCACTCCACATTCTGGTCTGCGAGTTACATTCACATTGTCATGCTATAGTGTTGGTTTAACATTTAATAAGTTTTAAACATTTTGGAGGTTGTTATTTTGAACCATTGCCACTTTATTTTAAAATCAGTTGAAGAAGAAAACATTATTTGGGGGGAACATTCATATGATTGATGCCTTTTTTTTTTTTGTATTTTTCTGAAGTTGGAAACAGGGAGGCAGTCAGACAGACTCCCACATGCTCCCGACTGGGATCCACCCGGCATGCTCACCAGGGGGTGATGCTCTGCCCATCTAGGGCGTTCCTCTGTTGCAACCAGAGCCATTCTAGCACCTGAGGCGGAGGCCATAGAGCCATCCTCAGCTCCCAGGCCAACTTTGCTCCAATGGAGCCCCGGCAGCGGGAGGGGAAGAGATAGACAGAGAGGAAGGAGAAGGGGAGGGGTGGAGAAGCAGAAGGGCACTTCTCCTGTGTGCCCTGGCTGGGACTCCTGCACGCCAGGCCGACACTCTACTACTGAGCCAACCGGTGATTGATGCTTTTAAAACCATTTTACTTCTGTCTCTTCCTCTTTAAAATATAAAGGAAAAATTCAGCCATTTGAGGAGGAAATTGTGTATTTAGTGTTTATATAGAGGTAGATAAACTACAAATAAGTATAAAACACTTACTTCTAGGAAAGAATCAGAAAATTCAACAAATTCTTTTTTTGGATATAAAAATATTTGAATAGATTATGAAAATTGAAATCTGGGGCTAAACACACCAATAAACTTTCCTCTCAAGAATTAAGATCAGACTCTCTCTACACAACTGTCTATAGAATGGCACTGAGATGACTAGTGGCTAATAAGGTGTTTTGGAAACCCTGTATTAGTTTCCCAGAGCTGCTATAGTAAATTACCATAAGCTTGGTGGCTTCAAACAACCAAAATGTATTCTCCCACAGTCTGGAAGCCTGAAGTCTGAAATCAAGCTGTTATCTGGGCTACACTCCCTCTGAAGGCTCTTAAGAAAAATCCTCCTTTCCCTTTTCTCTTCCTGCTACTGGTGGTTCCTGACATTCCTTGACTTGTAACAACATAACTCTAATCTCTACATCTCTACATCTGAGCTTTGTGTGTGTGTGTGTGTGTGTGTGTGTGTGTGTGTGTGTGTGTGTGTGACAGAGACACACAGAGAGAGAAAGACAGAGGGACAGAGGGACAGAGACAGGAAGGGAGAGAGATGAGAGGCATCAGTTCTTTGTTGTGGCTCCTTAGTTGTTCATTGGTTGTTTTCTCATCTGTTCCTTGACTGGGGTGTGGGGGGGGGGGGCTACAGCAGAGTAAGTGACCCCTTGTTCAAACCAGCAACCTTAGGCTCAAGCCAGCAACCTTGGGCTTTAAGCCAGTGATCCCGCGCTTAAGCTGGTGAGCGCATGTTCAAGTCTGATGAGCCCATGCTCAAGCTGGCGACCTCAGGGTTTCGAACCTGGGTCCTCCACATCCCAGTCTGACACTCTATCGCAGGCATGGTCAACAGTTTGTGCCCCCAGGCCAGATTAGAAAGAAAACTTTTTTCACAGGCTGGACAAAATATTAAAATTAAAAAATGTTAAAAACAAAAACGATTCATTTCAGTAAAAAAAAATTTTATTATGTCATTTGTTTATGACTGTGAGTGAAAAAAATTTTAATATACAATATTATTTTAATAAAAATATAATTACATACTGTATAAATATCCAAATTGTATCACAATCGCCTGACCAGGTGGTGGCACAGTGGATGGAGCATCGGACTGGGATGTGGAGGACCCAGGTTGGAGACCCCAAGGTTACCAGCTTGAGCGTGGGCTCATCTGGTTTGAGCAAAGCTCACCAGCTTGGAACCAAGGTCGCTGGCTTAAGCAAGGGGTTACTCGGACTGCTGAAGGTCCACGGTCAAGGCACATATGAGAAAGCAATCAATGAACAACTAAGGTGTCGCAACAAAAAACTGATGATTGATGCTTCTCATCTTTCTTCGTTCCTGTCTGTCTGTCCCCATCTGTCTCTCTCTCTGACTCTCTCTCTGTCTCTGTAAAAAAAAAAAAAAAAAAAAAAAACTGTATCGCAATCGAAACAATATTTAATTAATAGAATGAGCTTGAAGGGATATATCACAATTAAAACAATTATTTCGTTTTACAAACAGCCTGGACACATTTTCAGTTATCAACTGCGGCTATTGTCTATGCTACAATGCCACTTGATTCAGCACACTTGATCACAAAAATAATGAATTGTTTGACCTTGGGTGCACACTGGCAAACTCCGCCTAAAAGAATGTGAGTTTCACATCACTGCTAAATGTTAAATAGTTCATATCGAGTACAGACGAGGACAAAAGTTGTAAATCTTTATAATGGATTTTAAAAAAAAAAATAAAGAAGTATCATGAATCCATTTGACCAATTGGAAGTTAACCCTAGATTAGTCACATGCGGAATTCTTTTCCGTGTATCACTATCTTCTTAAATATCTTGATTTCCAATAATCAAAGACACTTTTGCTTCTCAGTAGCTGAGATCTTAAAGTAGTGGAGGATATTAAAAATTTAATCGCGGGCGGCATAAACTCATTACGCGGGCCAAATCTGGCCTGCGGGCCATATGTTGGCCATGCCTGCTTATCCACTGCTCCACTGCCTGGTCAGGCTCTGCCTCCATCCTTACATATCTTCTTTTCTGTATCTCTCCTTTTCTTATAAGTAAACCAGCCATTGGATTTAGTGCTCTCCTTGATCCACCATTTCATCTCAAGGTCTCCATTCAGCTCGCTGGAAAGCCATGATGAGCTGAATTCTGCTCCCTCTAGATTCCTATGTTGAAGCCTTATGCCCAAGTACCTCAGAATGTGACTATATTTGTAAACAGGACCTTTAAAGAGGTAATTAAGATAAAGAGGCCATATGAATGGGCCTTAATGTAATCCAATTTCTCTTATAAGAAGAGGAGATTTAGATACAACAAAAAGAGACACCAGTAATGTACACACACAGAAAAGAGTCATGTGAAGACAAAACAATAAGTTGTCTATTGACAACTGAACAAGAAATGCCTCAGGGGAAACGATCTGCCAACATCTTGATCTCACACTTGGAGAACTGTAAGCAACTTACTTTCTATTGTTGAAGGCACCCAGGGTGTGGTATTTTGTTATGGCAGCCCTGGAAAACTAGTGCTTATTTCCAATAGGGTCACATCATGAGATTCCCTGTAGAGAGGAATTTTGGGGAGGTATTCTTCAAACCACTATAGTTCCTGAGTAGTTGTTTTCTTAAAGCAATGGAGTTCATGAAAGAAACCAGAGCCCTCATTTATTGTTAGAGTTGGCTGACAAGGCACTCTTATGTATCAACAATTAACACCTTAATTAAAACTATTTTCACTTGGCTCTCATCACAAAGAATGGTAAATATATTTTAATGGTTTCAATGGATCAAAAAGAACAGTCTAAATTTAGAGTAGTGCTTAGGAAGAGTACCAAAATGCCTTCTTAGGTGGCACCCAGGTTTATCAGTCACATCAGGATGGAAGGAAAAATGAAGAAAGAATGTAGATTTTTTTTTGGAGTTGATCTCTTTTTCACTTAAAACTTTTATTTAAAGTTAGGCTTGCTAAAAGGAGTATGTTTTTTAAGTGGTCAGCCAGCATTCTGAGAAAGTCTTTATGTGAATTATTTCTGTGAACATATATAATCATTTTGGATACATTAGTTGGTATTCCCAATAAATAAATATATTATCAAAAATTAGGCCCTGGCTGGTTGGCTCAGTGGTATAGTGTCAGCCTGGTGTGTGGAATTCTGGGTTCAATTCCCTGCCAGGGCACACAGGAGAAGCAACCATCTGCTTCTCCACCCTTTCCCCTCTCTTTCCTCTCTATCTCTCTCTTCTCCTCCTGCAGCCAAAGCTCCATTGGAGCAAAGTTGGCCCAGGCACAGAGGATAGCTCCATGGCCTCCACCTCAGGCGCTAGAATGGTTCCGATTGCAGTGGAGCAACACCCCAGAGGGGCAGACCATTGCCCCCTGGTGGGCTTGCCGGGTGTATCCCAGTCGGGCACATGTGGGAGTCTGTCTGCTTCCACTTCCCAATCCCCACCAGGCTTCTCACTTCGGAAAAATACAAAAAAAAAAAAAATTAGAAGAACTTTAAAATATAGCAAAAGGGTCTATCATTTCATAAAGTGACAAGTATTGCTGTAGCTGTCTTTTGTTATGGAAAAAGTCTCCCATTCTCTCCCATGGCTGCTCATCTCACACACCAGGGCCAAAACAAGCTTCCTAGGCAACCACATGCCTAACGGAAGTGTTCAGCTCAGAATGTTTTATTACCCAAATAGCAATCTGTCTCATTACTCTGTAATTGCCATGCATACACATTTTTTTTAAATCCTCTAAAACTTTCTTGTCTATTTTGGGACATCACTTAGCTAACCAATAACATTTGCTGACTGATTGTGGGATATTATTGTTAACAGAGCAATATGTACATGGTAAATACAAGACAAAAGACAATCTTGTCTTCTGAATTTTTTTCTTTTTTATTTTCTTTTTTTTCTTAAGACAAAGGGAAATTACAGTGACAATGTGACTGTGAACATTAAGGATAGTATTAGAGGCCTTGTGGAAAAATAAATGTCATATGAAATTGAGTGATTATTTATTGTTGAAGTTAGTAATAGAAGGCCCAGGTGCATCTTAAAATTGTGGGTCAGTGAGCTAACCACTTCCAAAATCTAAGAGAAATATGGATATCAAAAATAATCAGTGTCACACTTATATTTTTACAGATGGCCACTAAAATAAGAATAATGGCTTCTCTGTGAAAATTACTGTGAAACTTCCGAAACCATAAATACAATTCAAGCTAATGGATAAAACTGACATTCAATATTTTTTTTATCAATCTAAAGAGGAAAACAAATCTCTTTCTGCTTCTAGTAATTGCAGAAAATCAGCTCTGGTTGCCTGTAGTTCAACGATTTCTCTCTAACTCCTTAAAAAGCCCTGTTTAATCAGGGAGCTGTTTGCAAACAGATTTCTGCAAATCACTTGTTTGAGAGGTGCATCTGTCAGAACTCACATGCCATGGGTGGCAAAATACAGTTCAAGCTTGAGAATACACATCAGCAGGAGATACGAAGTGATAAGATATTCAAGTTTGTCATTAGCTAAGGAAGTTTGTTTCCTCTTCTACACGTCAATAGGATAGGCCCTATCCGATGGACATAGATTAAAGACAGAGCAGAGACCAATATCATCTATGCGTATTATAATAAGCAAATATCTGAAACCAAGTTTCAGGAACATCAAGCAATTTTACCATTTTACACAGCGTCTTTAAACAGCTACTAAAATTCCACGTTCATCATCAATCTCTCTCTGAGAGCTCTTCACCTTTTTCAGGCTCCTACTGAACTTGCCACCTGCATGACGTGGTTACCATCTTAGCATCTAACTGTACACTATTTCCTTTTTTGTTTCTCTAATGAGATTAGAAATTGTGTGCACACAAACTCCTACTCCTCATATTTTTTAACCCCAAAGACCCTGATAAAGTGGCTAGATGGTTTGATGTTTCTTCATAAAAGTGTGATGATTAATGGAAAATTATTATTAATTTTAGGAATATTAGCATATAATCCAAACTACTAATAGCCTGTAACAAAAATATGAAGTTTAGTGAAAAGATACATTTTCATCTGTAGCTTTTCTCATCGAAACAGCAGGTTTTCAATGACCCAATTTTAAGTCTGGGACGAAGTCTGATTTTTTTTTTTTTTTTGCTGATTGCTCTGGCACTTCGTAATCTTGTAATTTCAAGAGATGTTAAAAACAGGAGTGCTGTTTCTACAGAACTAGAGCTCTTTCACTTGAAGTTTAGCATAGTGGTTTTGATTGTGAAGGCAGTGACAGAACGTGGGGAAAGGATTGTTATTTTTACTTTTGGAATCTGCCCTCTGTGACTGCCATCTTAATCCTACAGAGCAATATCTCTGCAGGAGATACCCCAGCGGTGCTGAGCTGGGGAGAGCTCCCACGCAGGCTTCCCAGCTGAGAACAGTGGACGCGCAGCCGGGCAGGCGGGTTACTGTTTGGATTGCCTCCTTGGATCTCACATGTGACTTGTTTGTGACAGACTTGAGGAAGCATAAAACAAAGCAGGCATAGATTCTGGCCAGCTGGCCATCTGTTTCCTCACCCACTGTGATAATTTGGTCATGTAGGATTTTGTTAAGTGAGCATTAAGTAATGACCATGTCAAACATAGTACATAATGGATGCTTCTTAATCACTGCTAAAAGCTTTGGGGATGCTTGCCCAAACACAGATTGGGTCACCAAAATAAACCAAAAAAAAAAAAAAATAATAATATATATATATATATATATATATATATATATATATATATATATATATATTTTTTTTTTTTTTTTTAAAGGAAGAGCAATGAAATAGATGCAAAACAGCAACCATTGACTTCTTTTTCATTTTTATTTTTCATCATTTTTATTTATGTCAAATAGAAGGTGTAGGGCTCACAAGGAAGATAGGTAATATTACTATCCCATTATGCATGTGTCAATTTATATTGGCAAAGTAATAAAGAATTATAAAATTAAAGAAATAGTGAGTGGCTTTATTATCTTCACCCGAATTGAAACACTTAAGATTATAGCCATTATCATCAAGCTTTTCCAAATAATTCTCCAGAATAACACCAAGTAGTTACTGATAGGTCAAAATACTTTCTTGCTGTATTTTTAAAGATCAATCAAAGTATTCTATTCTTAGAAAGCAGATTTTCTATTATAAACAATAAAAAATTGCTAAACTTTTTAAGCCCCTAAATGGCTAGGTAGTGATATAGTCAGTACACTATTTTATTTGGACAAGCTCCTACTGCCTAGAATTCCAAAGTCTATAAATTTGAACTAAAATTGCATGGCCAATGTTGCCTTTACTGTTGACAAAATGAAACCAAAATGTTCCACCTAAAACGTTATTGTCCCTTCACCTAAACAAGATCATTTTTATTCCTAGGATTCTAGTCAAATGGTTCCCCAATTCAGGAAACCTTTCTTCAACCCATTTTCTCTTCCAAATCTCCCCTTTCTTCCCAGACAACCCAAGTTTCATATCCTCTTATCTATCATTTATTCTTATTCTCTTCAACAATTTTCTATCTTCTCTGTTACAGCCCCTGTTTGTTACTCATTAATCTATCCACTTACATAATCATTCATTTCACATTTAAAGCTCCTATTTCAGACATAGTGCTAAGTATACTGGAGTTATGATAGTAAGTAAAACAGGTAGTCTTTCTGCTGTCAGTCAAATGGAAGGACTTCAGTCAAATAGAAGGACTGAAAGCAATCAAATAATTGCATAAAGTAATGTAATTATTTAATGAATCATGAAGAAAAGGTATAGAAAATGATGCAAAAGCTAGGAGCTAAAAACCAGTAAGAGGTAAGATAAAAAAAAATGAGTTTATACTCATAGATCTGTGGAAGAAAGAGCAGAGCGAGAGCTAGGATCTTCATGAAGGGCAGTGTAACTGGAGCAGACAGAGCAAAGGCAGAGAGATGGACTGAGACCAGGGCAGGCAGCCTGTCAAAGGTCATATACAAAAAAAATTTGGCTTCATGACATACAAGATGAAACAAAAGTAGGTTCATAGTTTGTTTATGTAAAATAATACAAATAATAAATAATAATACAAGAATAAACTTGGTGTTTTGCATACTCACAACTGTAAACCTACATTTGCCACACCCTACATACTGACATGTTTAAGCAATATGATAATAGGACTGGAATTTCAATTTTAAAGATAATTCTGTGTGATGTATAGACAATACTTTGAAAAGGATTGGTGAAGCTTGATAGGATGCCTGCATTAGAAAGGTGACTGGTAGATAGAAAAGAAGTAGACAGAATTGAGAAATAAAGGTCAAGAAAAATGATTAGGTTTCTAGATTTTACACTTCAGTGGATGAATGTTGGTGCCATTCCCTAATACAAAAAGACTGCCAAAGTTTCTAGATTGGAAGTAAATGTCCTGATCCAGTTTCGGATCTGTTATGGAACAGGACATTTCAAGAAGGCCGAAGAGTGTGGCCTTAGAGATATACATGTTAGTGTCCTTGGTTAGAGGTAAAAGTTAATGGGTATAGAGGTAGTTGTCTACTGAAAGACTAGAGGCAGTACAGAGAATCCAAGATCAAGACTGAAGAAATGCCATCATTTAATGGCCAGATAGAAAATGTAATGGTTCAGAGAAAGCAGCAGCCAAAGAGGTTAGAAAAAATATTAGCAGGAAAGTGAAATAATTGTAGCACTTAACATTATTGCTTTCTTTTATTAATAAACTATATAAAATATCTGTATTTTTATCATTCTGAATAGATTTTAAGGTCCCAAACCATGGGATTTCTGCTTTATATTAATTTTATAGCTCACCCTATTTTTTATATACTCTCTAGCACACAATATGTGGTTGCTGAATGGATAAAAAAATGCTTACAATTTCATAGACTGAATATTTTGGCAATGTACATTATGAAAATGTCCTCATTTAAGTAACATTATTTTGTACCAAAAGGACATTCTAAGTAATTCTTCTGTTTATCTAGGGAGTCACTTTCATGTACCTAAAGGAAAAGCCAAGTTGGAGAAACTGCCAATACTTTTGCTTCCAAAGGAAGGCTTATTTGGCTAATAAGAATAACAAATTTTTCAGTAACCTCAATTCCTTTGGAATCTATAGAGGAAAAGGAAAGGCAGAGAGAAGGATGAAAGGGATATGAAAATGAAGAAAGATAGAAAAAGTACATGTTGAGAAAATAAACAAGTTTTCAGATTTACTTAAAGTCTTTTGGCTGCTTTTGTTTTTTGCTTTTTCATGATTGTCTCTGGTGTTACTCTCAATTAACTGGTTGTACTGTCATTTAACTAACCCTAGAAAGTCCTTTTGTTTAAGTATACATTACAAATGGTTCCTGTATGAACATTCTGACTAGAGAAACTTCCAAGATTTGCCTATTAAAGATAAGCAATATGTTGGTGGGAAAAAAAAGAAAGACATTTAGAAATAATAACATCCTATTTTATGTAAAGTACTTATCTATACTTTCATGTCTATGCTTCCTCATAGACATGAAAATGTAGCAGGTAGTTAAATATTTGAGAAATCAGGAAATCCACTTAAAAATGTGTATAACAATTTATTATCACTGCAAACCCAATTAAAATTGTTCAGCTATTAAATACAATTCACTTTCTAACCCATCAGAGAAAGTATTTAATGTATGCAGCACAGATTTGCATTGCTATAAAAATCTTTATTTCTACTTTTCCAGAATTATGCATTTAAATTTGTAAATTCCATGTTACATTAATCACATGAATATAGATGGGCAATTTTTAGTTATGAAGCTATGGTAATCACTGTATTCCCTAGAAAGGAAATAATGGTAAAATTTGTGGTAAATTTTGTTCAAGAGCGACTATAGTTCATAAAATGGCAAGGTTTCTTTCACAAAAGTTATTAGATGTTTAAATTCTCCTCAGCTTCATGAAAATAATAAAAATAAATATACTTTAATATTATTGTCTCAGGACTCTGATTGACATTGTCTCTAATACTACACAGAATATGGTCATATAGTCATTAAAAGAAGTGGCAATAATCCAGGTTTGACTGCACTGTGATTTAACATTTACAGTGTTTTCATGATCCAAATAAAATATACTGATTAAAATGATCAGGATGAAACCATCTGGACACAGAAAAAAGCTGAGTTTCCCATCCTCAGTACAAAATGCTTCAGGTTATTTCTGCGGTTACCCTTTCTTATTTCTTATTCTATAATATTTACATAAAATATTATAGGACAGAGAAATTATATTCAGTAGAGAAGCCTTTAGTTAATAAAAACTTTAAATAATTAACTAGAGAAGTTATTACCAACATGCTATTTAAATATAGTAGGTTTGAAATTTAAATATACTGTTACATTTTATGATCAGTTTATCAAGTATAAAAGATTTTCTTTTTTTAATTTTAATTTATTGTGTTAACGTGGACTCAAGTGTCCCACTGAATATAACACCCTCATCCCCCCATCCTCATGTCTCTAATTACATCCCCTTTCTACTCTCCCTCTAACTTTCTCTCTCCTTCCCTCTGAGATTTGCTATTCTGTTATCTGTATCTATGTGTTATGTTTAAATAATTTCACTAATCCCTTTATTTCTCTGATCCCATCCTTTCATCCCACTTCCCTCTGACTGCTGTCCCTCTGCTCCCTGTGACCCCCACCTCCAACTCTATTCCATTCCTCAGTTTACTTTGTTCATTAGATTCCAAATAGTATAAGTGAGATCATATGATATTTGTCTTTTTCTGCCTGGCTTATTTCACTTAGCATAATAATCCCCAGATCCATCCAGGCCATCACAAAAGGTAAGATTACCCTCTTTTTCATGGCCACATAATATTTCATTGTGTATAAGTACCACTGCTTTTTAATCCAGTAGTCCACTGATGGACACTTGGGTTGTTTCCAGATCCTGACTATTGTAAACAATGCTGCAATAAACATGGGGGTGTACATCTTCTTTTGAATCAGTTATTTGGTATTCTTAAGATATATTCCTAAAAGTAGGATAGCTGGGTCAAAAGGCACTTCCATTTTTAATTTTTTGAGGAAACCCCATACAATTCTCCAAAATGGCTGCACCAGTCTGCATTCCCACCAGCAGTACAGGAAGGTTCCCTTTCTTCCACATTCTTCTCAGCACTTATTGTGTGTTGATTTGTTAATGAGCACTATTCTGACAGGTGTGAGGTGGTATCTCATTGTGGTTTTAATTTGTATTTCTCTACTGATTAGTGATGTTGAGCATTTTTTCATACACATGCCTATTGGCCATGCATATGTCCTCTTTGGAGAAAAGTCTTTCACCCCCTTTTTTTTTGTGACAGAGATAGGGAAAGAGACACAGAAAGGGACATATAGGGGCAGACAGACAGGAAGGGAGAAAGATGAGAAGCATCAATTCTTCATTGCGGCACCTTAGTTGTTCATTGATTACTTTCTTATATATGCCTTGAATGGGGGGCTACAGAAGACTGAGTGACCCCTTGCTCAAGCCAGCGACCCTGGGCTCAAGCTAGTGAGCCTTGCTCAAAACAGATGAGCCCATGCTCAAGCTGGTGATCTTGGGATCTTGAACTGGAGTTCTCTGTGTCCCAGTCCAAAGCTCTATCCATTGTGCCACTGCCTGGTCGGGCTCTTTTGCCAACTTTTTAATTGGTTTGTTTACTTTCCTGGTATTGAGTTTTAGAAGTTCTTAATAAATTTTGGTTATTAACCCCTTATCAGATGTATTGGCAAATATGTTCTCCCATTGTGTGGGTTGTCTTTTCATTTTGTTCATGGTGTCTTTTGCTGTACAAAAGCATTTGAGTTTGATTTGTTTATTTTGTCTTTTATTTCACTTGCTCGTGGAGATAAATCTGCAAAAATATTGATACAAGAGATATCAGATAGTTTGCTGCCTCTGTTTTCTTCAAGGATGTTTATGGTTTCATGACTTACATTTAAGTCTTTTCTCTGTTTTGAATTTATTTTTGTGAATGGTATAAGTTGATGGTCTAGTTTCATATCTTTGGATTTACCTACCCAATTTTTCCAACATCATTTATTAAAGAGACTCTTCACTCCACCTCCTTTGTCATAAATCAATGGACCATAAAGGCATGGGTTTATTTCTGGGTTCTTTGTTCTGTTTCATTGATCTGTGTGCCTGTTCTTATGTCAGTATCAAGCTGTTTTGATTACTATGACCTTATAGTAAACTTGATATCAAGAAGTGTGATACCTCTCACTTTATTCTTTATTTTTAAGATTGAGGCTATTCATGTTCCACATAAATATTTGGAATATTTGTTCTATATCTTTGGGGTATGCCATTGGTATTTGATAGGAATTGCTTTGAATTTATAGATTGCTTTGGGTAATATAGACATTTTAATGATGTTTATTCTTCCTATCCATGAACACGGTATATGTTTCCTCTTGATTGTATCTTTTTTTATTTCTTTATTTCAATGTCTTATAATTTTCTGAGTACAAGTCCTTTACCTCCTTGGTTAAATTTTCTTCTAGGTACTTTATTTTGTTGTTGCAATAGTGAAGGGTGTTGTTTCCTTAATTTCTCTTTTAAACAGTTTATTTTTGGTGTATAAAAATGCCACTTATTTCTGAACATTAATTTTATATCCTGCCACCTTGCTGAATTCATTTATCAGGTCTAGTAGTGGGTTTTTTTTTTTTGTTTTATTTGTTTGTTTGTTTTTTGAGACAGAGACAGAGAGAGAGATAGAGGGACAGACAAGCAGAAAGGGAGAGAGAGAAGTATTAATTCTTCATTGAAGCCACTTAGTCTCCTTAGTTGCTCACTGATTCCTTTCTCATATCTGTCTTAACCCAGGGGGCTACAGCAGAGCAAGTGACCCCTTGCTCAAACCAATGACCTTGGATTCAAGTCAATGACCTTGGGCATCAAGACAGCAACCTTGAGCTCAAGCCAGCAACCCCGCACTCAAGTTGATTAGCCCCACCAAAGCCAGAGCAGCCCACACTCAAGTTGGTGACCTATGGGTTTTGAACCTGGGTCTCCGCATCTGAGTCCAATGCTCTATCCATTGCACCATTGCCTAGTCAGGCTCTAGTAGTTTTTTGACTGAGACTTTAGGGTTTTTTATGTACAGTATCATGTCATCAGCAAATAATGATAGTTTTACTTCTTTTCTAATTTGGATGGTTTTTGTTTCTTCTTCTTGTCTGATTGCTGTGGCTAGGACTCCTAGAACTATGTTGAATAAGAGTTTTGAGAGGGTGCACCTCTGCCTTGTTCCTGATCTTATGGGGATTGTTTATAATTTTTTGCCCATTGAGTGTGATGCTGGATGTGGGTTTGTCATAGATGGCTTTTATTATGTTGAGGTATGTTCTCTGTATTCCCACTTTGCTGAGGGTTTTTGGCATAAATGGGTGCTGAATTTTTATCAAATGCTTTTTCTGCTTCTATTGATATAATCATGTGATTTTTATCCTTCCCTTTTTTTTGTGATAAATCACATTACTGATTAGTAAATATTGCACTAGCCTTGCCTCTTCAAAATAAATCCCACTTGATCATGATGTATGAAATCTTAATGTATTGCTGGATCCTGTTTGTTATTTTGTTTAGAATTTTAGCATCTATGTTCATCAGGGATATTGGTCTATAGTTTTCTTTCTTTGTAGTATCTTTTCCTGGTTCTGAAATGACGATAATACTTGCCTCATAAAAGGAGCTTGGAAATCTTTCCTCCTCTTGAAAATTTTGAAATACTTTGAGAAGGATAGGTGATAGTTCTTTGAATAGTTGGTAAAATTTGCTTGTGAAACCATCCGGTCCAGGACTTTTGTTTGCTGGGAGTTTTTGACAACTGTTTCAATTTTATTTGTTGTAATCAGTTTATTAAGTTTTCTGATTCTTCCAGACTGAGTTTTGGAAGATTGTATGTTTCTAGAAATTTATCCATTTCACCTAGGTTGTGCAATTTCTTGGCATATAGATCTTCATAGTATTTTCTTACAATCTTACATAGTATTTCTGCAGTGTCAGTTGTTATTCCTTTAATTTCTTTTCTAATTTTATTTATTTGAGTTCTCTCTCTCTCTTTTTTTTTCCATAATTTGGTTAAAGTTTCGTCAATCTTGTTTAGCTTTTCAGAGAACCAGTTCTTGGTTTCATTGATCATTTGTATTATATTTTTAGCCTCTGTGTCATTTATTTCAATTCTGATCTTTATTATTTCCTTTCTTCTACTTCCTCTGGGCTTTATTTGTTGGTCTTTTTCTAGTATTTTTCTAGATGCAGGGTTAACTTGTTTTTTGAGCTTTTTCTTGCTTCTTAAGGTATCTTGTAATGTTATGAACTTCCCCTCAAGACTGCTTTTTCTGTGTCCCATAAATTTTGAGTTGTTTTATATTCATTTTCATTTGTTTCAAGGAAATTTTTTTATTTCTTCCTTGATCTCATTGTTAACCCATTCATTATTAAATAACATGCTATTTAGCCTCCAACTGTTTGAATGTTTTTCAGTTTCTTTATTGTAGCTGATCTCTAGTTTCATGCCATTGTGATCAGACAAGATGCTTGATATGATTTTAATCTTCTTAACTTTAGTGAGACTCATTTTGTGTCCTAACATGTGGTCTTTCCTAGAGAATGTACTGTGAGCACGTGAAAAGAATGTAAATTGTGCTGCTTTGGGGTGAAAGGTTTTGAATTATCTATTAAATTCAGTTGATCTAGTGTGTCACTTAAGGCCGCTGTTTCTTTGTTAATTTTCTGTCTGGAAGATCTATCCATTGATGTTAGTGAGGTATTAAAATCCCCTACTATTATAGTATTGCTGTTGATCTTGCCCTTTATGTCCATCAAACTCTGCTTTATATATTTAGGTGCTCCTATATTAGGTGCATGAATATTTACAATGGTTATATCCTCCTGTTGGATTGCTCCCTTTATCCTTATGTAGTGACCTTCTTTATTCCATTGGTTTTAAAGTCTATTTTGTCAGATATAAGTATTGCTACCCCAGCTTTATTTTCATTTCCATATGTGTGAAATATTTTTTTCCATCCTTTTACTCTCATTCTATGTGTATCTTTTGTTCTGAGGTGGTTCTGTTGTAGACATCATATGGATGGGATGAGTTTTCTTATCCATTCAGCTACCTTATGTTTTTTGATTGGAGCATTTAATCCATTTACATTTAAGGTTATTATTGATATGTACTTATTTATTGTCATTTTATTCTTTAATCTGCAATCCACTTTTTCTCAATTTCTTTTTCTCCTTTACTCTTTTTACACCAGGCCCCTTAACATTTTTTGCAGTACTGGTTTGGTGGTAATGAATATTTTTGGGTTTTTTTATTTTGTTTTGTTTTTTGTTTTTTGTTTTTTGTTTTTGTCTGGGAAGCTTTTTATTTCTTCTTCTATTTTTAATAATACCATTGTTAGATAAAGAAGTCTTGGTTGTAAGTTCTTATTTTGCATCTCTTTGAATATTTCTAGCCAATCCCTTCTGGCCTCAAGTGTTTCTGTTTAGAAGTCAGATGTCATTTTTATGAGGGCTCCTGTGTAGGTAATTAACTGCATTTCTCATGAAGCTTTTAGTATTCTTTCTTTGGCTCTTTAATTATGATGTGTCTTGGTGTAGGCCTCCTTGGGTTCATTTTTAATAGTACTCTCTGTGCTTATTGAACTTGTGTGATGTTTTTCTTCTTCAATATAAATTTTTAGCTTTGATTTCTTCAAACAGTTTCTCTACCTCTTGTTCATTTTCTTCTCCTTCAGGATGTGGATGTTGTTTCTTTTCATGTTGTCACAGAGGTCTTTTAGAGTTTCCACAGTATTTTGAGCCTCTTTTTATTTTCCTGCTCTACTTCTGTGCTTTTGTTTATCTTGTCCTCTAAATCCCTGATCCGATCCTCTGCTTCAGCCTGCTGTTAATTCCTGCTACTGCAGTCTTCATTTTTGATATTGTATTTGTCATTTCTGACTGGTTCTTTTTTATGATTTCAATTTCCTTTTTGATGCTTGCTATCTCTTTATTTAGGAGCTCATTATGTCCATCCGTTGTTGCTCTAAGATCCCTGAGCATCTTAAAAATCATTATTATAAATTCTGTGTCTAATTGTTTGATTTCTTATATTTCATTTAGTTCTTTTTCTGGAGATTTCTCATTTATTCATTTGGGGTGTATTTTTCTGTCTGCCTATTTTGGCTGTGTATTAAGTAGCACTGTCTGACTTTGACATTTTTCTGTATCTTTAGGAGAAAGATGGACTTGGTGGTACTGACCTCCAGGCCACCTGTTTTCCTTGTGCTAGGAATGCTTCTTGAGGTTACTATTTTTCCTGCTGTTGTCTGTGAGTATTGAATTCAGTTAGTCATTTTGTGGGTACTAGTATCCCTTCAGGCTGGATGGCTCTAAGGATCAACCTTTATGATGTGTATTACACACACTGTGCAATGTCTGTCCTGTTAGCTGTATTTATTCTCCATAGTGTCTGGTGCCTGCTAGACTCCTCTTTTCAGCATGCTTCTTGTTTAGCATGCTGAGTCTAGGGTTGGTGCTGTCTGTCACCCACTACCAGTTGTGTTGGCTCTAGATCTTCTTGGGTTGGCATCAGCTGTTGTTTGTCACCCACTGTGGGCTACTTGTGTGGAACTACTGCTTTTTTAGCTGTTTGTGTTTTCTATGCCTGGGTAGTATAGGAGGGGCCAACCTTTGTAGAAGGATCAGCTTTCTTCTCCTTAGAAATGACAGCAGCTCTGTAAAAGCCCCAAGCTCTGTAAGATTTGTCTCCACTTTTCAGCTGCTTCTTCTCTTTTTGTAGCTGCCTGGTCATCTTCCTACAGAGTCTACTTTAGAGAGACTTTAGTGTGGGCTCAGACTGGCCTCACTCAACCAACCCCTCTACAGGTTGCACACTTGGTGGGTTAGGGCAGTTGAGGTTGCTGATACAACATTAGTGTGACCCCCTACTTCAAGGATCTCTTGGTCAAGAGCTCAGTACGAGGATTGTGGCCCCTACTCCAGAGCCTAATCCTTCAGCCACTGCTGGGTAGTCAAATTTTATTTCTCTCCAACAAGGTGAGAAGCAGGTTTAGATTGAGTGTGGCCGACAGTCCCTTCTGCGGAAGTTCTTACAGCTGGTGAGACCCTTGTTTCAGGGAGGAAGACTGAGAGAGTCAACTCCTGGGGCTGACTGTGCCTCCCCGGAAAGTGGCTAAGCCCCTTGACCAAATCCAACATTAGGCTTGCAAGGATCCACACTTTAAATATCCATACTCCAAATCTCCCTCCCTTCCCCCTGTGGATTCTAGCCCTTCAGGGCAAGATAACCAACACCCAGGCCAGTTTACTGTGAAGTTTCCACCCTATCCAATGCACATGAGCCGCTATGTTGGTGCTGATCACAGAGAGTGGAGCTTGCCTCGGCTGGGCCAGGTGTGAAGAGCTCTTCCTTAGGATAATCCACTAGCAAGGGTTGTTAGATCCTGAATCGATGCTCTCTGCAGCTGGCCCCTGGATGTGCCAGCCCTGGGCTTCCCTGGCAGGAACCCAGTGCAGACCAGTGGAGACACTGCCAGTGACTGGCCCTCAGCAATCTTCTTGGAGCTACAAGCAATCTAGTTTGTGGTTGCCTTTGCTGGGCCCAGGTGCACATAGAAATACCAAGCTGCACACCTAAGCTAGCTTTTACCCATAATGGGCCTGGGGATAATTCACTTAAAAGGTCAAGCTTTCCTGAGTCCTGACTCCTGAAGCCTCTATCTGCCACTGAAAAAACCTCTGGTAGAGTCTAGAGCCTGCGGCAATTCCAGGTTTAGGAAAGGTGGTGGGGATGGCTCTACCTCTCTGCCCCAAATGTTAGTGTATCCAGACTTTTTTCATGACTTCAGTAGGGTGTGGCCCCAGGAGTCTGGTGGGAGGTGACCTCTGAGACACAGAGGTGTGGTCTGCCGCACTTTGGACATTTTCCACTGAGTTTACTATGAGGTGGAATTACCATTCTTAGACTCAGGAGCATGTAGGGGAATATTTCAGCCTCAATACCAGAAAACTGAGTCACTGACATGCCCCTTGTTTCAGAACAACCCAGTCTCCATGGTTGGGCAGGAGAGTCTCCTGAGGGCAGGGCAGTTGCTTTTCCCCAGTTTGATGCAGCACAAAGCAAATGTTTCACCCAAGAAAGATGGCAACTACAATATTGGAGAATGAGTCAGCACAGGGGTTCTGGTGGCTGTCCCCCACTGTGTCTTTCCCTGGGCCTCCAACTTTACAATCTCCTCATGAAACTCTGTTTCTCTCAGCTCTCCCTCCACTGGAGCCCCAGATAAGTGGCTGTGAACAAGATTTTCTGCACTGGCCCTTGAAGATAGAGCCTGTGTCTCCAAGAGCTTCATCTCTTTGTTATAGACAGAAACCTACAAATGCTGTGTCAGCACCTCTTCTAAGCTCTGGAGCTTTAGGTTGGGGCTCTGAGCCTGGGGCTGAGGCCCCATACCTTTCAGGGCTACCCTTCCCATTGTGAGAGTCCCTCCGGACTCTCCGCTGCCGCTTGCTCCTGGGAGTAGGCAATTCCCTCTGCGTCTCCACCCTTCCTACCGGTCTCAGTGTGGCTTCTTTGATCCTTGGTTATAGACTCTTCTTTGTTTAGTCTGAAGTTGGTTTTTCAAGGTGATTGTTCTTAAATTAAGTTGTAATCCAATTTGGTTCTGGAACATCCATCTACAGCATTGTCATTTTCTGAAACCATATTTTAACTCAAATATAAAAGATTTTCATAGTAACCAATAATTTACTAGAAGTGACAGAATGTATGTCTGCTACTTGGTCAATATAACACAACTTTGAGTGATTTTTTTCCTGCAAAGAGAGTTTTAAAATAAATTATGCCTCTAATTAAAGAGGTCACAAACTACAAAGAGATTTATGATTAGTTACTTAGTGCTAAGAAAAAGTCAGTTGTAAATGTACAGACATTGTAATTCCCAAAGTAGCTGAATAATGTCCATCTACAAAGCAGATGTATAATGTACATCATTGTACAAGACATGGTGGTACTTTGATAAAGAAGATTTTGTTAAATTCTAGTGAAAGATTGTCAAATAGCTAACTTGTCTTTGGCTGTTTAAGGATAACCATAATATTCAACATTAAATATTTTCTTGATATATTTTACCCCCATAACTTTAGGAAGAATTTTATTTCTTTAATATTTTTTCTGGATAAGTTAATTTGACCATGCTTATGTCATACGACTTGAGCGCTCCAAATTTTTTTCATTTATGTGCCAAAGGGGGACTTAAAATCTCAAGAAGAATCCCAGCTCTTTTCACAGGAGCTACTTTAGTCCACCTCTGTGCTGAAAAGCACAGTCTTTGATTCAGATCATTGTGTTTATCAGGTCTGTCAATTTTCTAAAGACAATGTCATTCCTACCTTTGTCTAAGCTGGCCTTGTAACACAAGGGTATATATACTTGTACCATAAATCTGAGTCATTAGGAAATGTTAGCTCTACATCCAAAATGCTGAGTGGCTATAAAGCCAGAAAACATAGGAGAATACTCACCAAAAAAAAATGATTTATTTATATTTCCCTGGAAAGCAATGAAAGACTTGGGTCGACACAGCCCCTGTTGCTGTGCTGCCATCAGGCTTTTGCTTCATCTACTTGCACTGGCTGCTCCCTCTACCTAAGAAGTTCTTCTGCTAAATCTTTCACCTCTATCAAACCTTGAATCAAAGTCATCTTTATTTATTTGTTTGTTTATTTTATTTGTCAGAGAGATCCCTGATAGAAAGTAAGTGCCACAAGGGCACAGAACTTTGTTTTGGTCATTGATAAATCCCAAATGCCTGGCAATAAAGTACTCACTTATCTTTGTAGACAGAATATAATTCTGTATTTGAATGGCTAAGTTTTCCAAGGACTCAGCAGGCAATACAACATTAAACCTACTAAATACTGGGCAAAAGTTGGATTCATCCCTGTATTGTGTCAGAACACCAGTTATCCATGCACATCAGATCATTTTGATAAATACAGAAGTGCTTTTATAGGATTATATTTTACTGTTATACCATTGATTTACATAAAAAGACTTTAGAAAAAACACTTTATTTTATTTACTATTAAAAGTTATGTTATCCAGGACCCTAGAAGAAGTATCTCTGAACTTAAGATCAAGAATTATTTTCTTTTCATGCACAACAGATCTAGTTTATTATTATGGCCATTTGAATTTTTAGCATCATTCTGTCTTCGGAAACTCATTTAGCAGCTACTATATGCCAGGCACCGGGTCCAGTGAATAATATCAAAACAAAATCCATGACTTCAAGAATCTTATATGCCAATGAAGATTGCAGACATGTAAATAAATAAATCAATGTAATAAAATAATGCTAATGCAAGGCAAATAAAGAATGTTCTGAAAGAATGTAGAAAGAACACCTCATCCAATACCTGGGACTCAGTTTTGACACCCTGAAATAAGAACCATCCAAAACTGAGGTCTATAGGATAAATAGAAGTTGGCTAGCAGGGTGCAGGTCGGTTATCACCCTTCAGGCAGAGGGGGATTATAGCATGTTTAACTATCAAAGAATGGCTAATTTGTACAGCTGAAACAAACAAAATATAATTGCATCCTGAAGTAAAAGGGGAAAAAAATTGGCAAGAATAAAAGACAGATTAGCATAGACTGATTATGAAAACCCTCACAGCCAGATTAGAGATTTAGACTTTATCTTGAAGGTAACAGGAAATTATTTAGGAGTTTTAAACAAAGAATGACTGGAGGTGTAGGATTAGTTATTTGATGGAGTTACTGAAAGATGGTTTCTATTTCCAAATCATTTATATATCTCATTAGTAGAAAGGATAGTGAGCAGTAGTGTAATAGGAAAAGAAGTAGAAATATTTGAAATATCATCTGGCGGGCCACAGGAGCTGTCTGAGTAAGTCAGTCAAAGGATTTGTAGTTAGTGTTGATGTTCAGCTGCTGTTGAAGACAAGAAAATTGTAATGGTACCACTCTCTTCTGCATGGTGTGACATTTCTTCTTTGCTTAGCAGAAAAGGATGATGATATCATTAATCCAAAGTTAGGAGTTTTCTAGATACATACAGCTCAGGAAAAGTAATGCAAAGAAAATGACAATGTGCAAGAGAATGTTTTTGATTACAGACTTTGGTGTCCTGGCTTAGTAAAAGGCTTCAAGGAGTGAAAGAAAGGGGTCAGGACACAGAGATAGGAGGCTTAAGATCAAAGAGCACGTGTAGTTTAAAAAACTAAATGAGCCTGTCCTGCAGTAAGGCAGTGAATAAAGTGTCTACCTGGAACACTGAGGTCGCCGGTTCAAATCCCTGGGCTTGTCCAGTCAAGGCACATACAGGAAGCAACTATTATGAGTAGATGCTTGCCACTTCATCTCTCTCCTTCTCACTCTCATTTTCCCTTTCTTGCCCCCTCCATCTCTCTCTCTCCAAAAATCAATAAATAAAATCTAAAAAAACAAAACTAAATTAGTTCTGGGACTGAAAAAAAAATGTGAAACCACATATTAAATGCATATATACAATCTAGATATATATTTATAAAATGTTAGAGAAGTCTTAATGCTTAGCAACGTACTGAGCTATTCTTCTTAACATGTTCAGAATGAATAAAGGAGTATTAGCAAGAAAGTAACATTCTGTGTAGGACTACGTCATTCAAGGTTATTGATATCTGTTTGCCCACCGCTTAAAGTCATCCAGCAGGAAATACCATACTTTTATAAACACTGTGTTAAGACAAAAATAGTTGTCTGGGAAGATGATGAGCACATCATAAAATGTGTATGCCATGGATTCGGGTCCTTCAATTTCAAGATAAACATGAGCAGCAGAAATTTGTATTTGACCAGATAAGCAGAGATGAATGAGAACATGGACTAAAGAAGAGTGTATCCAGACAGGAGTTCTGTTTTAGTAGTTACCCAAGATATTACAGTTTTTAAGATGGAATGAGATTGCCTGGCTGTAAGATTTCCAGAAAAATTAATTTCCAACAGTGTCCTGCTTGATAGAGAGACTCAAACTTCTGTGTAAAGAGCAAATTGCAATAAAAATTAATTTTGTTTCTGAAGATATCTTTGTTCTGGTGGGTAGTGATGAAATGGTCCAGTGTGTTAGGACCTTTGATAGTTTGAAAACAGCAGCACCCCTTAAGAAAGAGGTTTAAAGTCAAATTTATGGCTCACCTGTATTATGCAGGCCTATGCTACAAGTGTGCAAAAACTTTATACACAGACTTCACCCAAATTTCACCTGAATTTGATGACTTCACTATATTTCCTTTGTCCTTTTCTTCTTTTCCAGTCACATGTAACCAGAAAAAAAAATAATCCTTCCTTACTCTTTCTAACCATTTTTAGAAAGAGATGAAAAATCTTATACTGCATAGATGGAATGTTCAAACATCAGTGAAAGGATGTGTATGCGTGATCCAACCCAAAGTAAAAATGGCTTGGTCGGTAACTTTTTTTTGGCTTGGCAAGGTTTTTGAATAAACTTGATCTCTTATAGTTGGATGTCTCTGCCCTTACTTTGCAATGGGATATTTAAACAATGTGATAGATTTCAGAGCAAGAAAAAACAGAAAAAAAAAACAAAAAACCATGGAGACTGAGATAGAGGAGCAAATCTTGGAACAGAGTATACCAATGGAGAGAAAATAAAGGAAAAGGATCAACTTTCTGTTTCTTTTTCCTTAATATGAAGAATAGTCATATTAAACATCAAGTTTATTTTTTATTCGTTGTGTCATTTTTATTTCTTACAGGCAGCTTCAAATCTCCAGTAAAATCTTTAAAATAGGAAGCTTTGTGTCATTGGGATTGAGGTCCTTTATGGCAAGCAGTAAAATGAAATACAAGCATTCTCTTATGACAACTCAGTTGTTCAGTGAAGAGTTTCATTAGCTATAACATGTGGCAGAGCCCTGGAAATGTGTCCTCTGACCAGCCACAAAGTAAACAAAGTGGTGATAGCCAAGTTGAGAGCAACTAAAGCAAATGGTGTGTTATGACTGAGGACAACAAGCTTTTAATTTCTAATAGTATATTAATACAGTTCTCCCAGAAGCCTGAAATATTAGTAAAATCCAGGTGATTGCAATTAGGATTACATTTGGGGTTTAATTTTTTTGAATGAGCTTATTTAGAATATGAATTATAAATGTTGTATGATTTGTATCTGAGTTTGAAGATGCCTCTGTAAAATCACTATGAAAAAAGGCAGAATATTAATTAATCAATCCAACTGAGTTCAAATTTTTTCAGGGATTAATCATGATTATGAAGATCTTTAGCATACATAAGCAATGACACATATTTTTTCAACAAACCAAACTGGACATAGAAATTAATTAATATTAATAAGTAACCAAAAAATATGGTATGCTTTCTTTCCAATTGTTAAAAAAAAATTACGTTTCAAGATAAGAATTATAACATATATAAAAATAACTATAGCACCCTAATTATGTAAATATTTTCATTGATATATGATGAAATTTAAGATTTAGAAGTAGAATTATATTTTTATTGAGACACACAAAATATTAAACTTGTTACATACATTTGTGATATATTATACTTGTCTTAACAAAACCAAAGTGATTAGTTATATAATTATTCCAATAAAACTCAAGATCATTTTAAAAGAGACAAAAATAAAATTCTCAAGTTCAAATTAGTCTGATGTTAGTAGCAGACAGGCATTACTAATAGCTTAGACATTGATAGTAAGAAAACAACTTCTTTGGAAAGTACTGGCATAATGGAAAAGAAACTGGAAGACTTATCTTCCAGGGAGAAAGGCAGAGCGACAGATCTTCCAGGTCACGTGGTTTCCACTAAAGCTCTTCTTCATAGGGTAGCCTAAGGTTACATATCAAGCATAAGGCACTCAGGCATAGAGTGGGGTAAAATTGGATGTTGTATAACATTTTAAAAATATATATTTGTTTGAGTAATACAAATTTTGAATTGTTTGTACTTTAAATCTCAAAGAAATAATCTGAAATATGAATACTAATTCCCAAATATACATCATTTGACTCTTGTGTAGAAAGCAGCTTAAAATCCATTTCTGTCCTTTTATCAGGGGTATGATCTAAGAAAAAGAGAGCAAGGTAGATGTTTCAGTGATTTGTAAGCACACTGATAGCTAGATCTGCTAGCAAATATTTTCTTAGGAGGAGAAATCTTATCCATAAATATTTTTAGCAGGATGTCTCTAGTTTATAAATGTTTATGGTAAACAAATCTACAATCTATAAATTTATAAAGCACAGTACTATGGCAAATTTCATATAAACTATACAACTATATAAAGACAACATCATCCAAACACTTTCCATAGACATGGTAATCCACGTATCAGACTTAGAAAACTCATTTGATTTTCCATCTCAGAGAGCATGTATCCAGTGCACAAAACAGAGACCTGGGGAGCTGTCCACAATGTCCTAAAACTCCCTTCTTTACCTGTGCCGCTTGGCTACTCCTATCCTTGAAATCAATAATAAGGTTTGATATTGGGTAAAGTCTCTGATTTGTGTAAGTCTGATTCCAAAATCCACACTTTAAATTAGCTCAACTATAGTTAGTTACCTTTTTAAAAATTTTGTATAGACTAAAAATAAAATATCTGACGTGGTCCAAATTTCCTCAAGTTGAGTGGTTAAGTGACCTTTAACATAACATAACTATGAAGTGGAGTAGAATATTGTGATTAAGTTTAAAATATAAAAGCAATTTAACTGTATGCAAAAATCTGCAAGGAATTTTATAAATGCAAAATGAAAGCACACAGATTATGCTACAACTAAGTAAAATGTGGTGTACACAAAATGATAGGCACTAAAAAATAAACAGACTTTTTTAATAGCAGTTATGATGGAGAATTTTTGTTGTAAAGAGTGTGGGTAAGGGAGTTGGCAATGCAGGCAAGAGAACTAACTAGTGTGAAAGTCTTTAAAATTGTCAGAGTATGGTCATTAAGATTTCCCAAATGTACCAGTTCTCACAGACACAAAGTAGGATTGCACTTCTCCATTTTTTACTTTTCCAAAGTGAGAAGCCGGGAAGGGGGAGGTGTCGGCAGACAGAAAGACCCCCACATGTGCCTGACCTGGATCCACCTGGCAAGCCCACCAGAAAGCGATGCTCAGCCCATCTGGGGTGTTGCTCCACTGCAACCAGAGCCATTCTAGTGCCTGAGGCAGAGGCCACAGAGCCATCCTTGGCACCGAGGCCAACTTTGCTACCATGGAGCCTTGGCTTCGGGAGGGGAAGAGAGAGATAGAGAGAAAGGAGAGGGGGAAGGGTGGAGAAGCAGATGGGTATTTCTCCTGTGTGCTCTGGCCAGGAATCGAACCTGGGACTTCCAAATGCCAGGCCGATGCTCTACCGCTGAGACAACTGGCCAGGGCTTACATTTTTTTCAAGTTAGTATTGGTCATCTGAATTTGTTTAATAACATAAGAAGTGATGTTCATCATTTCTGATACAAGTTTTAAGAACTAATGAGTGATTTATCATGTTTGTCCCACACTGCTTTGGTGACTATAGAAGCAACTGTTGAGATATAGCCAATGTTAGCCTGGGTTATTGAGTGTTAGTTGGGCATACATAATGGGAGACAGATTTAATAGTATTGCAGAATAAGAAGGAAATGACTGTAGGAGGTAATATTGAAGAAGAGAACAGAATTAAAGGTGACTTGGATGTTTTGTGCCTGACATAGAAATAAGCAATGCCATTGAGAGTGAAACTACATGAAGACAGAGGGGAAAAAGTTAAGAATATCACTTCTTGCCTGACCAGGGATGGTGCAGTGGGACGTGAAGGACCCAGGTTTGAAACCCTGAGATCTCCAGCTTGAGCATGGGCTCACCAGCTTGAGCGCTGGGTAGCTGGGCTGAGCGTGGGACCATAGACATGACCCCATGGTCGCTGGCTTGAGCCCAAAGGTCTCTGGCTTGAGCAAGGGGTCACTCACTCTGCTGTAGCCCCCATTCAAGGCACATATGAGGAAGCAATCAATGGACAACTCAGATGCTGCAACAAAGAATTGATGGTTTTCATCTCTTTCCTTTCCTGTTTGTCTGTCCCTCTCTCTGTCACACACACACAAAAAAGAATATTGCTGCTTACATGTAGGTCATTAGATGTGTCTTGCTGATGTGTGAAAATAGAAATGAACTTCAGGAGTGAGTCTAGGCTACACAGAAGAGGGAGAAGAGAAATCATCCTCACATATCTTCTAAACTTGTTAGTCCCCCCAGGTCTTTTGCATATAATTTCTCAATAATTATAATGTAACCATTTCAGTACGAGAACTGAATCCTTAAATTTTAGTTATCCAGATTAGGAGTACTATCCATAAAGGAACTAGAAGAAGCTAGGGAAGATTGCAGAAAAGAGAGATGAGGACATAGAAAAGACTACATACAGAAGGAAGACAAAGGAAGCAGGGCACTAAATAGGAACAAACATTTTTAAAGCTAATTGAGAATACAGTGTCCCTGAGGTCAAGGGGGGAAACGTTAAGAAGTAATGGATGCTGCAGAGAACACTAGATCCATCATCTTCAAACTCTTGAATTTTACCTCTAATAATTAACTAGTGAGAGGCAAACTGAAAAATACTCTTAATAGCTTTTAATATAGTAATATTCTGAAGAACAATACTCTGAGAAAATCTTAAAGATGGGGTGTTTTATGAGCATCACACTGCATGTTTGCCTAAATTAGAATCTATGGAATTATATAAATACTAGTACTAGGAATATTTTTTATTTCCTCAGATAAAAATGCCCAGCAAAGATAACCCAATAGATGTTGAATGAAACCCTTAACAAGCCTAAATCATATATGTAGATTAATTCTACAAATTGCTCTCAACAGAAATTTGGATCTCAGCCATGAATGGGTGTGCCAACAGCACATGCTGCTGGTGAGTCATAATGCCTGATGAGAGTCATGGGAACCTCTGAAATGGATATATGTTCAAAGGATCTTCAGGGAAATCTTAAATGAGAATGCATTTTAAAATTTTAACTGATAAGTCACAGAGATGTGTGACTATTATAAAATCTACAACATAATGGAAGTTTTACTCTCTCCAGTGTCATTTCAGAACTTTAGGTCATGGGCTCATTACATGTCTAGACATAACAGGTGATATTAGTTAAAAATGTCACTATTTCTTTAAGAAAAAAAGCTCCCCTTTTAATATAACTTAAGAGAAAATACTTGAATTTTTTATATGAACTATCTCAGAAAAAAGGTAAAAATTAAAGAATTGAACATATATATCTATAGATATGTTATTTTGGAAAAAATTTTGATTGTTATATGCTTTTGCCAATTCCCTAGATATAATCAACAATTCTTACAAAATCTGGATTCTGTCATTAGAAAACACCTTTTATTTATCTGTTTTTAATCTAAATTTGTTTTAGCAACTTGGGAGTCAAAGCTTAACCTTACTGTTAAGGTTTATCTGTTTTATCTACAAAAATTTCCACTTTTGTTGCTTGGCACTTCTAAAACAGCTAGTGAAAGCAAAACATCAAGTGCAATTTTATCTTAGAGAAGAATATTTACAGCACTTATTGGACAAAGAGTGATTAAACCTAATTAAAAATATTATAAAATGTATTTAAAATGCCTCATTAGAAAATAATTGGTTGTCCAAGCAAATACTACACTTTGGTATAGCCCTTTTAGTCAAATTCACTTTCATATACTTCAGGGAGTAATGCCCTCTGAACATATACCTTGAAATTAACAGTACAGAGAAAAATTTTAAAATTAAGATATTTAGAACATGTCTATTTTAATTATTTCCATCAAAATATAGGTAAAATAAAACTAAATTTTTCCAATCAAGGTAACATTTTTATAACCCAATTCCATGTTTTCGATGTTCAATCCATTCTTTAATTATTCTGCCCTTTCCTTCAATTTTATTTAAAAATTTGCATGCATCTCTATTAAAAACCTAGTTTTATTCATTATTCATTTATTTCCATCTCTGGGTCTACAAGTAACCTGTTCTCTCCTTCTTGTCTGCTTGAATTCCAATTAACTTTGAAATTCAGCAGGCTGCTTATTACTACAGCATTAGTATCCTTCAAAGAGTCTTTTACTCTTCTTTGAAATAACACAGTAGTGACCTCAAAATAGTTCTTTAAATTTTCTTTTTTTATTGTGATCATTTATAAGCATAAGCTAATTGACCTAAGGTCACCTATCAAAACATAGTCCCATGACCCAAAAGAGAAATTTTAATTTTGTATATTTTTTTAAATGTACCATGTTCTGTAAGTTGCCTTGATAATTAAAATGGTAACTTTCTACATAGTCACATATATATGTTGGCCCCATCTGTGTTTAACTTTTTACAAGGAAAATATTTAGATAGCCTCAAAATATGTGAGGAAAAAAAGAAACATTCAAATAACCTACAAAATAAGGATGGGCAGTAATTTGACAAGGAGCAAGAAAAACAATAAAGTCAGATGTGTTATTGCAAAAGACTGCATTTTTTTCACAAAGGAAATGTGTAACAGCCATAATATTTAAAGTATTTTAAAGTGTGCTTGAAGAACCTGAACTACTTGAATTTTCAATGATAAATGGTGAATAGTAAGGCTGTGCTTAACTTCTATCAATCATGGAGTAGAGAAGTTGGCAGTGTTATAACACTCAACAACAAAAATACATGTATTTATTGGGTATCCAATTCACTAGTAAATAAAGTGGAAGAAATCCCATTAAAATGATTCCTGACACATTTTTCACAGCAATCTACTGGTATTTCTGGCTCTATCCCTTACGTTACTCCATATAATGATTTCCCAGGGTTCTTTCCACATCACAGGGAGACACTTGCCTTCTGTTACCTGAATCTAGAAAGAGCTTAGATCTCTAAACACATTCCAATTCACTGATTATCACCATCCCCCTTGAAGAACATCTTCCAGGTATTAAAAATAGATAGGTGTACCAAAGAGATTTATATGTAAAAATTATCAGGAAAGTTAAATTTTAAGTAATAGAGATTAAAAATTTCTATGTGTATTGCAGTAAGGTTAAGCTTTGACTACTAAGTTCTAAAACAAATTTGGGTAAAAGATTGTTCTCTTTACCACAGACAATGCTTCTGTTTTATTCAAAACAGATCGCTCATATTCAGCTAATTTTTTTTCTGCCTACAAATGATAAAATTGAAATGAAAATAAGTCCAAGAGGACAAACAATTCCAATTCACATTTGGTACATACTAAAAGGAACACAAATTTCTTGAAGGATAGAAAAAAACTATGGCTCCCCAAGCTCTATTCAATCCTCTTTCATACTAAACATGATTTATTTGAAAGACAATAAGAAAGATCCTGTGATCTCAGGATCTGGATACCTTCCTCAAGCATGCTAATATCAACTATCTGCTACAGAGAATATTCCTAACAGATACACAATCAGTATTTGGAAAAAAGAGAATTCAATGAGTTACCGATGAGAAATGTAAGACTTGAGATGGATATAAAAAGGATAGATTTTGGAAATAGGGAAAGAAAAACATCTTTTAGATAGACAAGTGTGAATTAAAGCTTCAAGTAAAAATGAGCAAAATATATAGGCTTGGAATAGAAAAGACTATTATTCTGTTTCTAGGGAGGAAAACATGGGTGTGACGGCTCTTAGAACCAGGCACAGGCTTCATGGAGTGAAACGAATGAATGCCTTAAGGAACCAGCTTACTGCTTTCTTCATTTCCAGAGTAAGGATAAAATTAGTGTGAATCAATAGTTTTATTTCTCAACTTCCCACTGCCTACCCAAGTATCAACGAGCACAAAGTAACTGGATGATTAAACAACCACAGTCCGAAAACTTAAGTTAACTTAAAAACATGCTAATTTCCCTTTCCTATAGCTCTATAAATCCTCAGAAACCTTCCAAGTTGGACAACTTGCTTGAGCACTCTGTCTAAAGAATATCAGTAGAAATTCAATATAAATCAGAATTCTCAGCAGTTTCTTCATGATCTTACAAATAAAACTTGCTGTAAACTTAATGTGTTTCAGTAGGTAAAATGTAAAATGCTAAAATTCTGGAAAGAATTCTATATGTAGTCAGTTTTTAATTATTTATATTTTAGTTTTATTGGTAGCTTAGTACTTGCTTGACTTTTCCCAACACATTTAAATACTAAATTATAGGATGAAACTACTTCAGGGTATCAGTCACTTATGAGGATAATAATGTCTGTTGAAGAACATCTAAAGCCTGAGCACAAACCTGGCTGTTTGTACAGTGGTTTTTATTCTTTTTTTGAGAAATGTTGTATTTATTCTTTATCAAGAGCCGCTAGTCAGCTATCAAAACAATAAAATATACTGTAAAATATTATTTAAATTGGATAAGAAGTAAATACTAGATATTTTATCATTTAGATTTATGTCTAGAGTAGCAGAAAATTAGCTGAATAGTTATGAAACGTGCTTTTAAATCTTGGTGAAGTCTAGCAGTTGAAAATGTGTTTTGTGTAACATTTTTTAAGAAATGCATTCCAGGAATACTATACCCAGGTTTATTTTATTTTATTTTAAAATGCATTACTCCGACTTAAAAATATATACTATCCATGCAACTTTGAAAATAAAATTTGAAAATGCCTGAGCTTAATAGATATGCATCAATAAGACTGCAATAATGAGGAAGTTATTGTACAAAAAACCACAACAAGAAAAAAATGCAGGTCTTTTCTTTTCCTTCTTTCTCCTGCAGTCTGAACTCAGGAAGCCCTGTGGCATGCAGGCCTGTGGGCCCTGTGGGCAGGGCCCTGCACTCTGAGGCCTCCCTGCAGGGAGCCAATCCACTCCTTATCATGGCCTGTGGACAGTGATTGTTGTCGGGTTGGAGTTTCTTAAACCATTTGCTGTGGTTTCCATTCAGTAATTATGAACAATGGCTAAATTATTGATATTGCTAGACTCCCACACAAAAAGAATCACTAAGCAAAACATACTCTTTTTTACTGCAACAAAAGCAGAAAAGCAAAGAACAATGCTATAGCCTTTTCTCTGCTAAGGGATTTAAGTAATCTTAAAGCATCAAGATTTTTATCAAATTATCAGTATTATCTTTTTTATTAGTTAGTTCTTAAATTGGAAAATATATCTGTCATCAGCTCTCTCTTTAGATTATCTCATAAGAAAGAACTATGTATGTTCTTTTGGGTTGATAAAGCTTTAAAATCAGCATAAAGTCATTGTGGCTTAATTTAATCATTAATTCAATCATGCAATAAATATTTATTAAGCATGTGCCATGTACCTAACATTTGCTCTAACTCCTGGAGATTCAATAGTGTATAAAATAAGCAAAAAAAAACAAAACAAAAAACCAAAAAAAAAAACAGCCTTCAGGGAGTTTATGTTTAGCCTGGGCAGACAGTAAGTAAACTATATAGGCAGAGTGTGGAGACAGTGCTGATATTAAAAGATAAAGCAGAGCAAGGGACCATGACCATTTGGAGAAGATGTGGCCTTTTTAAGAATAAGAGAAGGTTTTCCTGAGAAGGAACCACAGGATCAAACACAGGGATGTGTGGGGTAGTCATGCAGATACCTGCAGGAGAAGCCCTCAGACAATAGGTCTGTTGAGTGCAAAGCTCAGGTAAGACAGTAATGTGTCCAGGATCTGTGTTTGTGTTTGTTTTGTAGAAATGGAAGGACAGCATGGCATTAATAAGAAATGCAGCCAGGGAGGTAATGGAAAAGGATGAAAATAATATCTAGTTTCACTCATAAATATACTTGAGGATTAGATGAGAGCTATGAGAGGGCTTGGGCCAGAACAGTGACGGGATCCACAGACTTTGTAAGAGAATTGCCCTGGCCTCTCTGTTGAGAAGGGAGTGCAGAGGGGCTGGCCATACAGCAAGAACACCAGTTAGGAGACTAATGCATAATCAACCACACGTAAAAAGATGGTGCCTTGGACTAAGGTGATGGTAGAGATGATGGCAAGAAGTGATTAAATTTTGTATATATTTTAGAGAAGCTGAAAAGATTTTGTATATATTTTAGAGAGGTGACGATATTGTTCTAGGTATCATCAAAGTTGACCCTGAAGGTTTTAGTTTGAGCTGAGGAGATGGAGAAGATCTAAGAGCAGCTGGACTGTGGTAGAACATTTTTTTAATACAAATGTTCAATGTGGATGAAGGCAGCAGGGGGATTTTCATTTTCTATCTTTATTCTTTTCAAAATGTCACATGATCTATAAAGTATAACAGTGATCAGATTGTTATTTAAAATAATAGTAAGCTTTTGCACATGTAATTATGTACAGCTTTGTAATACATGCATAACATAAATAATTCTGTAAGTTTTATAATTAAAACATACATATGCTATTTAAAACTCTTTGTAAGTGAAGCAAAGGCAGATTTGCTGCAGTAGAAAAGCACAAGGTTTTCCCAGAGAAATCTGAATTTCATCCTGTCTGTTACCTGTTTGTCATATTACCTTTGGGTATATTTCTTCATAATTTAAACTTAGTGTTTCCCTCTTTAAATATACATATATTACTATCTTCATTGTTTTATTGTGAAATTAAATAAAATAAAGTACATAGTATATTGCCTCAGTATATTGTCTAATAATCATAATCAAAATCACAGTAATAGTATGACAAAAACATTAATGATAATGAAAGTAAAAACAGTCAGATTAGTGCGTCTAGAATAAGGATCACGCGGTAAGCACTTTACATGTGTCATTATGTGAGATTCTTACAGAAAACCTCTAAGGTAGTCACTATACCACTTTCTGGATGAAGAAAATAAAACCTTTAAAAGGAAAATGCTTTACAGGTAGGAGGTACCTATTTTTTTTCTATTAAATTTATTGAGGTGACACTGGTCAGTAAAATCATAGAGGTTTCAGGTGTAAAACTCTGTAATGCATCATCTATATATTGTGTTGTGTGTTTAGCACCCTAAGTCAAATCTTCCTCCATTACCATTTAACCGCTCTTTACCCTCTTCTACCTACCCCACCCCCTTTCCCTATTGTAATCCCTGCACTATTGTCTGTTTCTATGAGTTTTCTTTCTTTGCTTAATCCCTTCACCATTTTCACCAGCTCCAATCTCTTTTCCTCTGACAGCTGCCAGTCTGTTCTCTGAATCTGTCAGTCTGTTTCTATTTTGTTCATTAGATTTGACATATTAGTAAATCATGTGGTATTTGTCTTTCTCTGACTGGCTTTTTTTACTTAGTATAATACCATCTAGGTCTATCCATGCTGTTGCAAAAGAGAAGACTTCCTTCTTTTTTATGGCTGAATAGTATTCCATTGTGTAAATGTATCACATCTTAAACATTTCTCATAGCAATATGTTTTCTGATATGTTGCCTCAGGCAAGAAAAACAAAAGAAAAATAAACAAATAGGACTACATAAAACTAAAAAAATTTTGCACAGCAAAAAAACCCATCAACAAAATGAAAGACAACCCAAGGAATGGGAAAACACATTCACTGATATATCTGATAAGAACTTAATATCCAGAATTCATAAAGATCTTGCAATACTCAACACCAAAAAAAAATCCAATTAAGAAATAAATGGGCATAGAACTTGAATAGACACATCTCCAAAGAGAACATAGAGATGGCTAATAGACATATGAAAAGATGTTCAATGTCACCTAAGATCAGAGAAATACAAATTAAAACCACAGTCAGATATCACCTCACACCTGCCAGACTGCCTATCATTAATAAATCAGCCAACAACAAAGGTTGGCAAGGGTGTGGAGAAAAGGGCACCTCCTGCACTGCTGGTGGGAATGCAGTTTGGTGCAGCCACTGTGGAAAGCAGTATGGAGTTACCTCAAAAAATTAAAAACGGAACTGCCTTATGACATAGCAATTACACTTCTGCGACTATATCTAAAGAAACCCAGAATACTAATTCGAAAGAATATATGCACCCTTATGTTCACTGCAACATTATTTATGATAGTCAAGATGTGTAAGCAGTACAAGCGCCCTTCAATAAATGAGTGAATATTGAAGACAGTTATTTATCTGAAGATAAAAGTACCTAAAGTCATAGGTTCAAGGCTTCAAGTCCATGGGGTTTTAGCCTACCCATCATGAAACAGAAAGTTTAATGTCGTCTTTGAACCAACGAGTTATTGGAATATTAAATAAATATGTCTCAGTGCTCTATTCCTATTAAACTTAGAGTTGAAACTCGAGCAGCAAAAAAAAAATCGACCCAGACAATTGGAGATGGCATTAAAAATGAATCTAATCAATGCAGGGAGAGCTAGAACTGAAAGAGGCCTGAAGCTGAAGTATAAATAGTAGGGCAACATGCTTGGTTATTAAACATTGCAAATTTTTTTTTTCTGAAGTAGACTTGCTGAAAATTAACTTAGTTTGTGTTTATATAATTTTTATTAATTCTTTATGATGGCTAAATACAAAAAATTTTAAATTTAATATGTAAAATTATATTTATCGATATTGGCTACACTACGGTTTGCCACTCTAGAAGTTGCTGCAATTTCCTAAGAAGAGCTTTGCCTCAAGACTGTACCTCAGAGATCCTGCTGGAGGTGCCAGCAGTCTGCCCGGCCTGACTGATTTTGGACTTGCCAGCCTTAATAATTGCATGAGTCAATTCCTTATTATAACCCTTTTAGTTTTATATATTTATACATGTACATGCATCCTTCTGGTTCTGCTTCTCTAAAGAACATTGATTAGTACATTGTCTGTTTCTATTTATATACCTTTCTTATTTTTTTAAAAAACACTGATGCTTTTTCAATACTTGATCTTCTAATGAACCTGGTTTACTATTTGGTTGTCTCTCAGCATTCTTAAGGTCAACAGCACAAAAACGATTGTTAATTGAAATAATATAAAATTTCTAAAAACATTAAAGTTTGATTTCCACCTCAGGAATTATTTTTTAACATTGTGATGAGGTGACTTTCAATAAGTTGAATTTTTAATGCTCTAGAAACTTATATGAAAGATTAAGTCATTTATTTTTTCCCAAGCTTAATAGACTAAAGTTGAATGGCCATTTTCTAATATTTTAAACATGAAATTATTCTGATTTGGCATAAGTTCATGATAAAAATTATTTTATCTATAATAAGATAATATCAGCCTGAAGTAATTTAACCAAAGGTGTTATTTAATACTCTTAGGAATTTTTCTGGACAAAAAAACTTAACATGACTATCACTCTGAAATCTGGGAAAGGAAGATTATAGTTAGCTCTAATAAATAGAGCTGAGTTAGTTTTATTGTTCCTGTAGAAATAGATCATTAATGCAGAAGGAAAGATCAGTTCAGTACAGGTAATGTATACATAAATACATAGTTTTGGCAAACATAGAAAATATGTGTATGCACATGAGAAAAAAATAAAGGATATGGTGAAGTTAGAATTCTAAGAGTCACAAATGTACAATACTGCAAATACAAATCCAGACTTTAGTATTCCTAAAATGTGCCCCAAGTTTATTTTTTCACAGTTTTCCAAGGCCTCATAAGAATTTTTAGGAAATAATATGAAAAATATACCAAACTGAAGGAAAAAATCTAAGAAGATACTAAAAAGTGAAAAAAGGGGATGATATTGATTTTTTCCTGTTGGCTTTACTAATCATCCACCTAGAATGAGTTTCACCTTTTTCATTCCTATAGAATATGATGTCCCTCAGCCACACAGCTTCTGATCTTGAGAGAAAGCTAAAATCAGCCTCATGCTTGAGGGGAGGACCTTGGCTGGCCGCCTGTTTCATAGCTGGCAGAAGGGATCCGAGCCTGTCCAATTAGAAGGGATCTCAGGACACCTGCTTTGAAGGCTGTGGAACAAATGTCATTTCTTTGTCCTCTCTGGACATGAATAAAGATGCATACAGCCACAGCAGCTGTTGGCAGATATATCACACCACAAGGGAAACCAGTTTGAAGATAAAGATAAATTGTATATCACAGAAGACAAAGCAGAAAATCAGGGAAAGAAAAACAAAAACCAGATTTTTAGTGACATCATTGAACACCTCATTCTAAATTCTGTGAGCCAATAAAATCCCTTATTATTTAAGCAACATTAAATTGGCTTATCTGTTACAACTAAAATAATTATGTCACAATACATAACAATTTTGAATGTTTTCATTGCTAGATATGAACATACATTACTGAAGAGGTGACAGCTTCAACCTTTATTATGAGGGATTTTAGTTATTTTACATATTTCTTGACAATAAGATCATAAGATTTTTAACTATTTATTTCCAGTCCAGTTGTACACTTTTGAGAAAAGAACATAGTATAACTATCTCTATATTCATAAATATATAAGTAAAGGTATAAAGATATTATTTCTCCCTCTTTTATTTAATTTTTAAACTTACTTAAAAATAAAGATATGAAGTCTATAATATCCTACTGGTATCACTATCTGGGCAATAAAATTTATCTTGGTAAAGATATAAAAAAATACTATCTAAATATAACAGAGATTTCAATCACATTTTTTTTCACAGTTCAAAATCAACATCACACACCTATCAATAAGAAAGTTTTGTTTCAAAAAGAAAAGTAAGCACTATTTGGTCTTTTCTCAAATGCCTTTTAACAAACTGACCAAAGTCAGGGCCCACAATCTCAAATATTCTGAAGAAAGTTTCAAAAGAGAGTTTTGAAAAATCATTTGAGCAATAGTAGCATCATTGGATTACATCTATCACTTCTATGTGTGATTTATTCAGAGGCATTGTATCTACTTACTAAATATTAATCTCACTTGCTGATAATTATATTTTAGGATATAACCTAGCTTGAAGAAACTTTTTGTATAGTTCATAGATTTTTACAGTCAATGAAATAAGATATTTAAGTACCTGAATATAACATTGAACTAATATAAAAGAAGCTTCTGATATTACAGAAACAGGCATCAGGTGAAATTGCCCTAGTAACTCAGTTGCTACAAAGCATGTTCCTTTAGCTAATGCACCTCATTAGAACATTCAGAGCTGAAAATGATTAACAAGTGGATGCTCCATGTTCAAAAATGGGATATATCTCCATCAGGACATATTTTGTACCTTCTCTACAAATCAACACAAAATGTAGCATCTCTTTTTTTGCATGGCAATTTAGATGTTTAAATGAAAAGAATTAGGCATGTTCAGAAAAATAGCTCAAGACAGAATAAAGTGTGAAAATATTCTAAACAGACACATGAGAAGAGAGTGACAAAATAACTTCTTTATTTTAATGATGACAGTCATTACAACTCTAAATATAAGACAATTCAAAGAGGCTCTGTCCAAAAGAGAAAGGCCATATCATTTTGTAGCATTATAACACAAACAAAACAAGTATCTAATATCTCATTAATTTTCTCAAGATTATATTTTGTCTTCTTGATTTTTCCACATTATATGTTATTCAAGATAGAAACCTATTGTTTCATTTAAAAATAGTTCTAAACAGTGAGAATTTGTCATGATTCTTGAATTATAATTAATCCAATTCTGTGTACTGTGGGGTCAAAAGCAATCTAGATTTGTTATATCATATTTATACAGGTAGCAGAGTTGAGCAGCAGAAGCTTGCTGGGCTCATAATATCCATATATTGAAAATATTTAATAAATCATTCACTCAGTAGTAGTATTCATTAGGACCTACACATTTAGATAAATCTTGTATACATTTGTTTTAAAAATAATTATTTTAATTCATAATTTATACATTAACAAATAGTAATCAGGAACTGGGGAGTATTTGGTAGTAATAATATCCTCATTAATGTTATAATTTCTTCTATTATTGAACTTTAAAGGGTAGCAGATATCCTATTACAAATATAAAAGTCATATAATTTAGAGAAATTAAAATATGTATTTGAAGGAGTTATTGTCCAATTATGTTGTGAATTGATGGAAGAATATGAATTTGATAATGATATCATGTGGGTATATATAAAAGATTAATTTAGGCATAATTTTTGTGATAAGAAAAGATTGTATTTCATTGATCATTTAAATAAAATAGAGAAATAACAAGAAAGAAAGATAAATTTCAGGAGGACCACAGAATGAATCTGAGGTAAGAAAGGATCATTCATTCTAGGTGAATTCTACTGATGGAAGGAGATGAGAGTACAAACAGAACATCAATCATGTATTAACTAAATAGATCATAAATAACAATTTAGAATAAGATATATTTTAATACATATTACTAAAAAGATACAAATAAAATAATAAATTAAGAAAAAGAATTGTTGAAAAATTTGGGGTAAGGGGTACTAAAAAGGACTAAAAAAATCATAATCCACTTTCCACAATTATTCATATAACTTATGAAATCAAGTCCTTACAAATCTTGTAATACTTTTCTTTTAAAACTTTTAGTACAACTACATGCTGTAATTCTCTTTATCTACTTTGCTAACATCAAAAAGAAAATAGTTGGCTTCCACTGGCAGTTTTTATATTGAAGATGTCTGCTTTAAATTATAAATTTTCTCAATGTTAATATAATCTCTATGTGAAATTATTTTGTTAAAATATTCCTTAAGAATACATTTGTTCTAAACATTTATGCTAAAATCACAACAAAAATATCTGATTATTTCTGCAAACAAAAAATATTTTTAAAACAAAATTTAAATCTATATTCAGATCACTCTAACATATTTATTTTTCAAATAAATATTTATTCATTAAATAAATGTATGAAGAAAAAAATTCAGTTATATTTATCAAAACACATTCTCAGTGAGCAGAAAAATTATTAAAATAACTTTAGAATAAGAAAATTACACTAAGAAATAGTTATATTGTACTTAAATATCACTTACCTTAGGTTAAAATTAATCTTCATCATTCAAAACTAATAGTTATTTTGCAATGGCACCAAAATTGCTTGGCAGACAACACAGCAAGGCATGGGGTAACAGTATAAGAGAAATGGGATGGGTTAGAAAAGTATTGTTGTTCCCAAGTTTGGATACTCACAGAAAAAGAAAATTCAATTAAGGTTGAGAAATAGTCTTTGACCAACCTTGTAGACACTAAAGCCTCAAACCAGGGCAAAAAAAAAGTCAGAAACTAGGCAGAGGAGAATAATAAGAACAGATGAGTTTGCTATTAAGTCATATTATTAGATTGCTCCTAAAAATAGGCAACAGAAAACTGACTAGAGTGGGAGAAAAAAAACAAAACAGTGAATTCTTACAATCTAAATAAGGTTATAAACTATCTAATGATATTATGGAAGTGAGGCTATACCTAATTCTGTGATTCCATTAATAAGGCAGTTATAATTATGATGAGTATACTGCAATATGGCATCATTAGAATCCATCAAAGATAGTTGAAAGATATTTCTTTTCTTTTCTTTTGTTGAATTTTAGATATTTTGAACTTACTCATAGGTAAAAATCTCTGCTCAGTTCTGGAGGATGGTAGAAATTAAGAAATCTTCTGCCAGTTAAAATAAGTTAAGTCTATGAAATGAAATGATTCTGCCTTGTATCTGAGCTCCAATAACTGGGCTAGATTCCCTCTGGCTTGAAAATTAAGTCCCACTTTTTTCATTAGTTTTAATAACTATTTCCTGCTCTTGTCTCTCAAGCCTAACTCTTTTCTTCAATTACTTGCCTAAGAAGGAATCTAGTGCTGAGGTCTAATCTTTTCTTGTCAGAACAGCCTCTAATTCCTACATCTCAGGGCTTGATCCCTTTTTTCTTATATTGCTGCTCTGCTAGCCTGTGACTTTTATTAACTATTAATCAGATTAGCTGAGCTGCCTACTTTATCCTTATAAATGTGTCTGGTCTTTGCGCTGCTGGCATCTCTCTTTGACCCATTCCATTGTGCTAGAACCATGCTGAAAATATCATGCCTTCTCTGTGATTTCCATTCTTCATAATATTTAGTTCTGACTTCACCCTGTGCTTACTAAATGATGATTAGCTAAATGAGGAACAGAACCATGATGCCAAGTTTTAATATTAAGTTACATATAATGGTAAACATTATAGTTTTAAATAAAGTGAGTGGTTGAAGCAACAACATAATTTTTATCCTTAAATATAAATGTTCAGTTTTGGTTATATATTTGATAATGCAATAGTCTATCATAGAAGGTCATATTTTTGAAAGGGTGTTTTATCACTTTGTTCTCCCCATTTTATGATTTGTTCTGCATTTTAACATTTTAATATTTTTCTGCTGATTTATTTTTTTTGGCATTTTATTGAATGTTTTAATTTTCCTTATTCTTTAACGTTGATGTGATATTTTGTGTTATGTTTTCCTTTGTTCCTTTCTATTTCTATTTAAAACTCCAACATCATTTAGTCTAGGACAACAGATTCAAGAAATGAAAATATACATAAATAAATAAAACTGTACCAGTTTTCTGGTTGAAACCTTACAATATACACTTCAAAGGGTTGTGTCTCCATTACTAAGGGCATTAAATTAAATAAGAATAATCTTTACAGAATAGGAACTCTACCTGCAGAAGTTGGCTCCTCTTCATCTGATGCTACAGTGGGTGAGGGGGGGGGTAGGGAGAGAGAGAGAAAGGGAGAGAGAAAGAGGGAGAAACAGAGATTGAGATTTCATATTTCTAAACAATGACTATAAGCTTTTGTAATATTGTTTATACATTAGAAATCTGTCACTAGATAATTAATGACAGATTAATGAGTATTTACATTAAATTAAGATTTATATATTCATATTTAAAAATATGTATATATATATATAAGTAAAGACCATTCAGATGTCCAAATTTGATTTTTCTTTCCTTTTGCTAATAAAAGGGACCTTAATTAGTTTGAAAGTAATTATTATAATTATTATAAATAATACCATTTCAAATATGTTATATATAACATAAAAACTCTCCACCATCAATCACTTTGTGGGAATATTTTATTAGGAAAGAGGAATGAAAAGACATTGTTGATAGTCAAAATATTGTTCCCTGAGGTAGAAGTTACAAATAAAATACGAGTTATTAAGTGTTAGAGTGACTCAGAATCACACTGTATGTTAGTTAAGCACAAATATTCTAGTTCTCCCTGCCCCCCAGCACTTTCTCTCTCTCTCTCTCTCTCCCTCTCTCTCTCTCTCTCTCTGACACACACACACACACAAACACACACACACACACACACAAATTCACTCTCACATGCATCACATATTTCAGGATTCAGTAGTGGTGATCTTGTGGCGAGACTACAGAATCTGCATTTTAAAGTTACCCAAAGTTGTTTTGACACAAGTGTTCCACAGCCCACACATGGATAAACAGGGATATTATGAAAAGAGAGGCCACAATATGAAAGTACAAGTTTATGTTAGACCTGTGGTTCTCAACCCGGAAACTATATTAGAATGCCAAACTCTGGGACTCACCTCACACCAAATAATCAGAATCTCTTTCAGTAGCACAACTTGTAGCCAGGATTAAGACACTGCTTACTGATATTAATATAAGGTAACATGAACTATAACCCAAAGTGTGAATCATTTTGATTCCTGTTTTTAAAGGGAGGATATTTTGAGAGCAGCAAAACTCCAAGGATAAGAGCCTACGGCTGGGTGTATGTGGGGGATAGCACATGGTAATTACAACAGTGAAAAAAGAACTTATCTGAAGTAACTTCCCAATTTTCCCTAGAACACACCTCATCACCTTTACATTAATAGACTCTCAATGAGGAATTATTTTTTCTCTGTGCACAAGTATAGCTTACTCAGAATATTACTGCTGAAATGTATGACAGAAGCCAGCAGTATTTAATTTGATTCATGGAGGGTTTGTTTTTTTTTTGTATTTTGTATTTTTCCAGAGTTAGAAGCAGGGAGGCAGACAGACAGACTCCTGGATGCATTGACCAGGATCCACCTGGCATGCCCACCAGGGGGCGAAGATCTTGCCCATCTGGGGCATCACTCTGTTGCAGCCGGAGGCATTCTAGTGCCTGAGGCAGAGGCCATGGAGCTATTCCCAGTGGCAGGGCCAACTTTGCTCCAATGGAGCCTTGGATGCTGGAGGGGAAGAGAGAGATAGAGAGAAAGGAGAGGGAGAAGGGTGGAGAAGCAGATGGTCGCTTCTCCTGTGTGCCCTGACCAGGAATCGAACCCGGGACTCCTGCATGCCGGGCCGAAGCTCTACCGGTGAGCCAACTGGCCAGGGCTGATTGATGGAGTTTTAAAATAGAGGTTTATTCAGCTGAATTGCCTATAAAGGAGCTCTGTTCCCAGGTGATTCATTGATCAAGGTGTCACTGTGCAACCAGGGAGCAGTCTCCACTCTTTCCATTAAGGTACAGCTGCACAGAGTTCACTCTGACAGCTGACTTTGTGTCCTCACAGTGCTTTTCTCTCACACTATTTAGTTTATGTCCTTGGCACATAAAGAAGTAGGGAGAGAAAACACAGTTGGCATGGATGGTGTAGAGAACATAAATATTTAAAAAGCTGTAAGCTCCTTTATCATGTCCAAAATATATCATTATATGTTCATAGAGGAAAAGTATAGCTTACAGGAATTCCCTTTTAGGAAAATACCATAGGGGTTTGTAGAAGTGCTGAGTTAGATGGATCATTGTTAGTAAAAGTCTAGAGATTCAAAAGGGAAAATAAAAAAAACCACTTATGACTAGTTATTTTGTGTGTGTGAACTCAATTTATAAAGCAACTGATGAGATGAAAATTACTCTTATTTGATAGATGAAGATAGTGATGTTCAGAGTGACTGAGCAATTTGGCTAAGGTCAATTGCATTTGAGCTCATGCCACTGTGATTTTTAAAAGACAAAACTCTTTCCATTATTCCTGCTGTCTCATAAAGTGCTGATTCCATATTCACTAAGAGAAAAACTGAAACAGGGAGAAGCTGTCATGGAACCAGGATTGGCTTACAGCTCTGATAACATCAGTCAAAATTAAGCATAAGGGGGGAAAAAACTGGTTGTAGAGGTTGGGAGAGAAAACCCTTTACAAACTCTAAAAAAAAGTTCTTCCACTGAAACTTCAGGTTCCCTACAGTCCAGGGATAGACATAAGTACCTGAGATCCTGACTAGGTCATTAAACAAAGTATCCTAAGTATGTGATGCTTGAGGAAGAAAGATTAAGTCTAAGATTTTATTCGTTAGTTATACAGTTATGAATAAGCAAGGAATTTTAGGAAAGGACAAACAAGCATTGAAATAAACACAATTTCAAATGTATAGGAGTTCTAGCAATTAAAAATGTCTTAAAACCGATAGATAAGTGAATTCCCAACTGCCTTCTTGATGTTCCGCTTATCTGTCAGACCTCACCCTTACTGGACTATCATCCCTGAGACAGAGGAATTCCAAGAAGCTGGCAAGCCGCCCCAAGGAGGAGCATTCCAGAAAGCTGAAATTCTAAAACCATAAAAGAGAACATACCAGAATTTTTGCCTCAGTATCCCCTCAGGCTCTCCCAAACACTATATAATTCTTCCCTAGTCTGTCACCAGTGCTCTTCTCCCCCTCCCCCAGAAGTGCCCGGCAGGGTTCCTTTCTCCTTACAATAAAGCCTGTTACTCTGGTGTTTTCAGACTCCCATGGATTCCAACATTTGGTGCCAAAACCCAGGACAGGATACTAACTGCCTGGACAATCCCTCTTTGCCGTCCAAACTTACAACCAGGAAAGCAATGGGCAGCAGCAGCTCATCCCGGGCTTACTCCCTGATTTTGTTTGGATGTGTAATTGTAGGTTGATTGGCCAGCAGTTTAACCCTGTCCTGAACCCCTGCTGAACCAGAGAGGTAAGGAGTTTCTCCCTTCCCTTTCCCTGATTGGCCTCCAAATTTCTCTCTACAAACACTCCTTCCTGGTCAGACAGTTTTGACTTTGGACCCCATATCTACAGGTGGTCTGCCTCTACTCCTTTATGGACTTCTATGAAAGTCCAGGCTCACCTAGCGAGGCCCCTCTCCTACATCCCGGGATCTCAGCCTTGGGGTGACGACCTCCTGTCTGAGACTCTCTTTCTACGGAGATTTTCTCCTCTCGGAACTGTGACTGAAGGCGGGGACACCCCCTTCTCTCACCAGTCTTCTCTACTGTGGGCTCCTCTCAGTCCAAACCATCCAGACAGACTCTCCTTGGAACGTGGGCTCCTCCCAATCTCAGGCCTCAGAGACTATTCCTCTACTCCTTCAGGACTCCTCCTTTGGGACTCACCCTACTCTCTGAGGTTCACAGTTTGGAAGGTTTCTACTCCGAGCGGCCTGCTTCCACGAATATCCTGGAAAGTCTAAGCACCTAGCCAGGTTGCTTTCTACTACCATTACAATATCCTAAGAGATCCTGACAATTTCTGCCACCAGATGGGGATGGCATCAGAAATTCCTTACGTGCAAGCCTTTCTTTTTGCTTTGCTCCTGTCCTTAATTTCTGTGCTGACTGTTCTATACGCAGGCCATTTTTGGCCAAAGAAACCTCACCTAAAACCTCCACTCTTAATCCTTCCTTCTCCATGGACTCTCAACTCTCTCTCCCTCCTGCCTGACCCATAGGGACACCCCTCTCTCAGGACCCCTCTCTGTACCCTATGCACAGCATGCAATATCAAAACTAGTACTCTCTTACAATATGTAAATAACCTACTCCTCTGCAGCCCCCCCTGCCTGCCTCAAGGAGACACACCACCACCTTTCTTAACTTCCTCACCATGAAGGGGTATCATCTCTTCTCTGCTAAGGCTCAACTTCATTCTCAGCCCATAGTTTATCTAGGCATCACCTTAACCCCCACCACCTGAGGTCTCACCCTAGATCGAACTCAGACCCTCCACAGTCTCCAAACACCTACAATCGCAGATTAAATAGGCTTCTTTAAACACTGAATTCCCAATTTTGGTCTCTTAGTCAAACCCCTCAGTGAGATCTTCTGAGCATGGCTTTTAAGGTCTATAATGGCCAAGGAAGTAACAGAAAAGGCAAATAAGGCCCAAAAGTAGTCAGGAAATACCAGCTTTTGGCATATGCTCTTAAAGGCTCCAGTGCCCTAAAGGGCTTCATAGGATTCCATTAGGGCCCTGCTCCAGAGTGGAAAGAAAGGTCATTTGAACTGAAGCCTGCCAGGCTTCCCAGCCCCATCAAGGGACATATCATTGCTGTGGTAAAGGGACACGAGAAGGTAAGCTTCCCCCTTGCTCCATGGAGGGAGGGTTCAGTCTCTTCTAGCCCTGCCCCAGCTACCTGTGACCTGACTTTGCACAGCATGCTGGGAATTGCCACTGAAGGCCCAAGGACATCGTTCACAAGCCTAAGGTATTTCTTCCAAGTAGCAGATAAACTAATCTCATTTCTTGGAAACACAAGGGCCATCTACTATGCCTTGCCTCAATATTTGATTTTTATTTATCCCTCAAAGATCTCTACTGTGGGTATTGACAGTCTGATTTTGTTACTTTATTTAATGTATAGCATCTCCTTTATTCCTCTTGTCTCAATGCTCCATGCCTATTGTAGGCTGGGACCTGCTGCTAATTCCAGCTAGAAGCAGTGTTCACTAGGACTTAAACTCTAGCTGCAAAGTGTAGAAATGTAACCACCCTTTCCCTAAGTACTTGCAGGATTTACAGGTTACTCAGCAAACTGTTCAAAGACTGTTCAAGAGGCACTTCCAGCAGTACATCACCCAAGGACTGACTTTCACATGGACAGGTCCACACACCGTGATCCTGACAACTCCCACTGCTGCTAAGGGCAGTTCTTTCCTCCACTCTGACCATCTGGAGCTCAGAAACAGAGAAACAAACCCGACCTCTTGTCCTTCCATTCTCTATTCATCTCTCAGCCTGCTTCACCCAATCAGGGGCTTTCTACTCATGTAGATACACCTATATGTATCTCCCTACTAACTGGACAGAAACCTATACCCTAATCTATCTCACCCCAAATATCAACCTAATCCCACCCCATAAGCCTCTTTCAACTCCTAGTACACTACCCATCAATCTAAGAACCAAACAAGCTATACAGGTAATTTCTCTTCTTTTGCTTTAGGAATTTCTAAAAAAATAGGTCTAGGGGCAGGGGGACTGACCACCTCCTTGTCTTATTTCTACTGTCTCTCTCTCTGAAGCCCAGTGAATTTGTAAACATGGAATTAGTGGTTTCACAAAACTGGGTGTCTTGACTATTGCCTTTCATTAGTCCACACATTTTCTTATTTATTTTTCTAACTTTTGGACCCTTCCTCTTATGTTTGTTCACTAGTTTCTTACAGAACCACATGCAGACCTTCACCAATCAGAAAATTAGAAAAATCTACCTAACCCTACATACCAACCCTAAAACCTGCGCTCGTGTAACAGAAAAATCTGAAACCCAATATCAGCAAACCTAAATCCTATCTTTCAGCCCCTACAGGTTCCCTAACCCTAAAGCTCTCTGGTATCCCTGAAGAACTAAGAGAATGAATAGCATTCACCTCTAAACACTTCTCAGTCTTTTTACCCTTCACATAGTAAGGGGACAGGATCCCTGGGTCTTCTTGGCTGAAGAAGAGCCTACAAATGGACCTGAAATATTTCTTTTAGCTTAAGCTAACTGCTCTCTCCAGGGCTGCCAGGAAAGAATATCTCTAACTTTACTATGGAAGAACTTTCACCCCCGCTATACGACCCTCCTTATCTCTGTATTCCTGATCTCCAAATTCTTGCCTCCTTCTTTATCAAGTTCCTACAGGCCCGGATGAGAGAAATCTCTAGAATTACCTACAATCAAATGCTCCTACACTCCTATTCCCAATACCCCAAGGAGAACTTCACGAGGGAAATATCAAATAGGTAGGGATGACAGCAGGATGAAGCCACCCCTCAGTCGGAGAAGTTCTCTCCTGAATGTTCTCCAAACCCCCTTCCTTTTAACCACACATATTCAGTCCTTCTAAAACTTACACCAACAGGTTTCCTGTCTCTAAAAATCTCCACATGTCCTCCTACTTGAGAGGAACCAGACCAGCACGTCTTATGAGGCTCATCCAGGAGACCATGTATCACCATGTCACCCTTTTCAAACAGCACTCGTAGCAAGCAGCTAACAATTATTACCTCACAAAATTTTTTTTACTTTCTCACTCAGGTTTTCGAAAACATCACCTGGTTTAGACCTCACAACACAGAAATTGATGACCTCCTTAACTGGATGGGGGACTTGGCTTGGCAAGGTTCCCTTCCTGAGTTCTCTCCAGAAGAAACAATAATTTTCCAATTTTTCTCCTCTTTCTCCTTGTCACCCATCACCGTATATTATAAAATTAATAACTGCCTTTCTTTTATATGTAACCACAGAGTTGAGAAATGATAGATACATGAATTCCAAACAGCCCTTTTGATGTTCCGCTTATCTGTCAGACCTCACCCTTGCTGGACTATTGCCCCTGAGACAGAGAAATTCCAAGAAGCTGGCAAGTCCCCCAAGAAGGAGCATTCCAGAAAGCTGAAATCCTAAAACCGTAAAAGGGAACATACCAGAGCTTTTGACTCAGTACCCCCTCAGGCTCTCCCAAGCACTACAGTGTGTCTGTAAAGTCATGATGCACTTTTGACCAGTCACAGAAAAACAACAAAAGAGATAGAAATGTGAAATCTGCACTAAATAAAAAGAAAATCCTCCCAGTTTCCATAGGATGATGTGGCAGCATGTACGCATGCGCAGATGATGACGTAACACCATGTATAAAGCGGAGCAGCCCACAGCCATGCCAGTCCAGATGTGGACGGTACAGAGGAAAGTTCAGTGTGTTTTGTAGCTCACTAAATTCGAATCCATGACCAAAGTGCAAGGTGAATATCGGCACATTTATAACGAAGCACCATGACTTTAATTACTTAAAACAGAGAATCACAGATGTTATTCACTCTGTTACACCAGATGTCCTTACCTGTGTGTGGCAAGAACTTCACTATTGTCTGGATGTGTGTAGGGCAACCAATGGAGCCCACATCGAACTGCACTGAATAGTTATGAAACTGGGAGAGTTTTCCTTTTATTTGGTGCAGATTTCACTTTTCTATCTTTTGTTGTTTTCCTGTGACCGGTCAAGAGTGCACCATGACTTTATGGACACATGTGTATAATTCGCCCCAGTCTGTAACCAGCGCTCTTCTCCCCGGGAGAAGTGTCCGGCAGGGTTTCTTTCTTCCTTTCAATAAAGCCTGTTACTCCAATCTTTTTGGACTCCCATGGATTCCAACAAAAACCAAAGTCTCTGGGGCAAGTAGTGCACTAATCTACACTTGACCTGTAATACCTGAAAGCATCTTTGTAACAAATTATCAATACTAGAGTCAGCAAGTGCACAAGTCTGCATAGAATTCTATTTTTATGCAACATCTCCAAAGTGGTGGTTCTTCATAATACATAGATATCAGTAACCAATATTTATACCATTATAACACACATTTGTACCCACAAACTCACAAAAGCACACGTATAAGGTAGCATTGGTACTAATTCACTGTTTCAGTTATCTCTGACAAAGATGGCTTTGTAGGCTAACAGTATTACCAAACGAAGCATTATGAACTGTTACCAGATGGCAGTTTGATCTCCATAAGTACATATAAGCCTCAAAATGGACATTAGCATTATCTCCTTTGCTGATATTTAAGTGAACTATTCATCACAGAGGGAAGTCTCAAGTTATGCAAATGATTCTTTACTCTTTGTATATGCTTCTTAGAATTCTTAAAATCAGCATATCAAATACATACATATGTCTGTGTCATATGCAAATTCCTCTAATACTAGAGATTAAGAAATATACACATGGGTCCTGCCCAGGAGGCTCGGTGGATAAAGCATCAACCTGGGCATGCTAGTGGTTGCAGGTTTGACCCCCAGTTAAGGCACATATGAGAAGCAATCAATGACTGCATACCTAAATGGAACAAAGAAGTAAAATAAGTTAATGCTTTTCTCTCTCTCTCCCTCCCTCCCCCATCCTTTCTTTTTTTCTCTCCTTTTCTTTTCAATGAAAAAAAAGTACATGCCTCATGCAGAATAAAAATAAACAAACTAACAAATGATTTTGTATTGCTCTATCTGGTCAAAATGCAGAAGGATGTATGGAAATTATGATGACAGAAAAAGAAGCATTAAAATATATACTTATATACAAAATTTAGCTAAGTGTGGCCTTGTCATTGCCTGTGAGGGAATAACCCTGGGTATTTATTAAAATGCCCCAGATCCACTAAATTTGAATTTGGGGTGTTAGTATGGGTTTCTGCTTTTCTACAAAGCTCAGCAAGTGACTGTTACGGACACTGCATTTTCAGAATTATAGCTTTACCCATTAAATCAAAGTTTGTGGAAGTGGGAAAGAGCCATCGGCCCAGTTGTTGGAGCTTCAGGAGTAAACTAGCTGGCCCTTCAGAAACCTTTGCAATGTATACTGCATTTCTTTACCAGTTTTCAATGTTCTTTCTTTTATGTCTTCAGGTTTATTGAGTCTCTATCAATCCTTGGGGGAAGATGACTTCTCTTTTGAATTCAAGAGGAAGTTTGTATCTCTGAACTAAATAAACCTTTTTCCCTTTCTTGACCACAGTTATTGTTCTAGATAGCTATAGCACCCATTTGGGGACAATAATGTGTAAGAACAGGTTTGTGTGTGTTTAAATTAGGAGAAGCTCTTGGAAAGAGGGCTCCTTATTCTTCTGAAAAAGTGTCTGAAAGAACCCTCTTTCTTTCTCCTTTAGATATGGACAAGGAAGTTTGTGGCCAGAGGTAAACTGGCAGTCATCTTACAACCATGATGGGAATCACCTTTAGAAAGAAGCCAATCCGACTCAAAGGCAGTAGAGAATCAGGAAGCAATAACATTATTGATGATATTGTTGAGCCTTTGAATCATATTCTGTCTTAACTCTGAACCCTTGTTCTAAGAAAAAGTACTTCTTTATTGTTTATTTAGTTTTAGTAGAGTTTTTTCTTATTTGCCACTAAATAGCATTCTGCTACAACCTCCATTTAAAATCTATTAGAAAGTATAAGGAATTAATACTGTCTCTGAGGCAGATGAGACCCGGAATACAGAGTCTTGGGCTGTAATCTCAGAGGGCAGCTGTGATTTTAAGTTCACTATAATATTAACCTATTTATCTGATTTTGAAGCTGGTCATTGTTTTTCTGGAGTCAGGCAGTGTACATGTTCATGAACTGGGTTGTTGCTTGGAAGAAGTAGGAAAAGGCATCCTATAAACTTTCTTCAAGTTTATTTTAGTATTGGCCTTCTTTCCTTCCCCTTCCATCCTTCCTCCCTCCCTCACCCATTTGTTTCACAGGATCAACGGTCAAGTATAATAACTACCTAAACCCAATGGGTTGTATATTATTACCCTGATATACATATGATATTAAAAAGCACATACTTAATCATAGACAGGCTCTAGTCTCTTTATATGGTCTCAATAATTCTTATACCTCCCGGTTTTGTCTGTACTATCCTTGGTGTTTTAAGTAAACTTCAATAACTGAGAAATTCCATCCATTTACAATAATGCTATACCCAATGCGGTTCACCTTCAAATAAGATATAATCATTATGAAATATATGATACATTTTTTAGCATTATTATCTATTTTATATATAGATGCTACTCAATTCATATTGACGGATGGATCATTTTGTTTGCTATATTATAAAACTAGTTAATTATGGCCTGACCAGGCGGTGGCACACTGGATAGAGCATCGGACTGGGATGCAAAGGACCCAGGTTCGAGACCCCGAGGTTGCCAGCTTGAGTGAGGACTCATCTGGTTTGAGTAAAGCTCACCAGCTTGGACCCATGGTCGCTGGCTTGAAGGGGTTACTCAGTCTGCTATAGCCCCACGGTCAAGGCACATATGAGAAAGCAATCAATGAACAACTAAGGTATCGCAACAAAAAACTGATAATTGATGCTTCTCATCTCTTCCGTTCCTGTCTGTCTGTCCCTATCTATCCCTTTCTCTCTGTCTCTTTAAAAAAACAACAAATAAACCCCCCAAAATTAGTTAATTATGTACCAAATGTGCTTTTTAAGTATAGAATTATGTATGTGACTCATTATTTCCTTAAGCAAAGCAGCAAGAAATATGTAGTTCTGTATTCTGACAATATTTTAGAATGTTTTTATTCAACTGCAGTGATGCAAAAATAATAATGATAATATTTATGTATGGTTATTCATGCCTGCCCAGATGTTAAAAGCTACAAATGTCTGTGGGGGAGGAATTACTAAAGCAAAGAAGAGTAAATTATCATTTCAAATTTGTGAACTCAGTCATTTAAGTAGGTTGTAGAGTTGTCTCTGGAAGTATTCAATAAAGTATTTAGAGAGAAGTTTTGGATTATATACTCTATGTTTTATTGTTTGTTTCTTTGTTCAATTGTTTGTTCTTGGTCAATGGCCCAATGAAGACATGCCTCAGGTCTTAAAAGTTGCAATTGCCAACTTCTTCCTCCTGAAATCATGAAGAGGAGTATAAGTCTCTCTTGGCCAAAAGCTTCAGACAGCATATTATGTGTTCAATTTTTCACTCTCTGAATTGCAGATTATTTGGGTCTCTGTGAGGAGCAGCAGACAATGTTACTTTCATAGAAAATGTTCTGAAGAACAGAAAGTCTTCTTTATTCTATAAGTTTTTATATGCATTTTGATTCCTGTGTTAAATTAGGAGGTGCCATATATTTGAGTACAGTTAATAACAAGCAATACATAAAATATAATTATGTACACATGTAGTTAGTATATAAGTATATTTAGTAGTCTCTCCCGTTAGACTAAGAGTTTCCTAAGAGCAAGGATGTGCTTTTTTTGCTTACTATTATAGCTACAGTTTTTAGAATACTGCCTATATAACTGTAGGGATTAACAAATATTTGTTAAAAGAAAGAAAATACATATTTATTTAATGTAGTCCTCAGATTTTGGTAATAGCAACTTTTAATTCCTGTTACTTAATAAAATTTAGCTGCTTCATTATATTACTATATTACTTCACTTACCAAGAAAAGCCTATATCTTCATTTAGGTTTAAGTTATACAAATCTATATATAATGATTATATATATAATAATTTATATAACTATACAAAGCCATATAAATCATATTTTCTTTCTGGGCAGGAAAGAAAAGAAATAATGGTTAAAAAGACAATGGTTGCTTTAATGACCATTTGATCATCTCAAGAAAAAATAAACCTGTGATTTTAAACTAACTCAAAATCATCAAATGATAGTTTATTAATTAAATAGATTCATTAAAGTAGAACTGTAAAATGTACTTTCTAGGGTTAGTGGTTATATAGCTCACATGGATTTTACAACCTACTTATATTGTGAATCATGTTAATAGCAATTAGCAATGCCACTGTGATTTTCTCATTATAGAAAGCGGGACAAATGGGGAAATAATAAAGAACAAATAGGTATTATAGTTTCATTTTTTGCCATTGAGTTAAAAAAATAAATAGTTTCTAAAACTAAGCCAGTGTTAGGAAGCTGAGAAATAATAGGACTCAAGTAACTTACATTCATATCTCAGCCTGTATTAAAAAGACTCTGGGGACATGACTAGGTCACATTTGTCTACATAAAGGAAGTACTAAGAATATTTAAGCTAGGTGATTTGACATTACAAAGGCCTTATAATTCACATTTTTATGTAGCTATTCAATTGTTCTCAATACCTTTTGTTTATTCAATGTGCCTTCCCTCCCTATCCAAACTCATCCCATCCTTGTGGACAGAGTTTAAGTCTCAGCACCCCCAATTCTTCAGTATTTACTTTAGCATCCAGCTCTATATACAAGTCCCACTGAATTTTAAACTATAAAAAAGCCAATTCTAAAGAAAACTGCACAACTATTTTCCAGTCTTGTTCCCAAACTGGACATTATCCATTTTATATTATTTCAAGGGAAATGAAAATGTATAGTAAATATAACTGGTATTGAGTAAATACTTTTGGAAAGTTATCCAGTTTTACAGACGAGAAAATGAAGTTCAGCAAATGAACTTAATGACTGTTTTTACATTATTGTGAGCCATGTAAAGTGAGAATTAGAAATTAATGTATACAAAAATAAATTCATAGATAATTATAAAAAAAGAAACTTGTGAGACATAAAGCAGACAAGAAGGTATATAAGTGATTGCTTAGATTTATCAATTTCAACAAAATTAATTTGTAATCTATTTGAAAATTTAATATAGGAAAGGGAATAATTCTGCAATGACGGTGTTGTTTAATGTGACTAGAGAAACCATGAGACTGAGGTACTTATCCACCACAAGTGAATTGCAGATGGTCAGAGCACCCATACTCTTGTCCTTCACAGCGTTTCTACAGAAGGATGCTGACGCCATCAGGCTGATGCGCTATGGATTTCTGCTTATTTATGTGAGAGACTGCTTATTCCAACTTCAATTTATTCCCATAAGTCTGAACAAATGAGCTAATCTAAAAGCAGATCTGCTAAAACCCAAAAATCAAAAATACTAGAAAGTATTGGGTAGATCAGCAATATTGACACAAATCTCAGTGACAGCATCCGCTTAAGGAAACCACAGAAAATATTGTCAGAAGAAATCTTGTGATTAAGGGTGTTGGCAGCAAAATCATTGTTACAATGGGTTAAGGTTTGCAATAGAAAATAAAAGTACTATTTAATAAATCATCTAAATAACAACTCAAAACTTACCTCAAACAGAATTTTGAAATAAAATTATTAAACATCAGACTACATGTAGGGTGGGGCAAATATAGGTTTATAGTTGTCAGTACATAAAACAGTTTATTCTTGCATTATTATTGCACTATTTTCCATACAAACAATTGTAAACCTACTTTAGCCACATCCTGCATACACACATAGTATACAATTATGGACATTTATAATATAATAAAAATAAAAAGGGGATTATATAACATATCATGTTTGATAACTTGCTTTTTTCTTTAATTTATTGCACATTTTCCTATGTCAACATAATGCTACTAAAGAAAGTAGTGAAAAAAATATTTTATGGAAATAACATAACATTTAATTCTCTACTGAGTGATATTTGGATAGACTCAGAGATTTCTCTCCTATAAATAATATTTCAAAGAATAATCATACTTCATTTGAATAGTGGTAGAAACACAAAACAAAACAAAACAAAATGGCCATATTATTTCATTAAATAAATGGGAGTCCATAACCCTAAACACAGTATTAAATATTTACTCTTTGTAAATAAGGTTTCTAAGTTATCTTTCTTTCTAGGCCATCAACCTATCTTTAGTAATAATTCTTCTTAAATATATTGGGCTTATATTTCTGTCTTCCTCCTACCAAAGTTACACCTTGCAATAGTTATCAATAATGGAGATCAAGTAAAACTTCTAGTGTCTGAGGTCTAAATAGCACCAAAAACAAAGAAATTGCTGAGATCTGGGCTTGTGCAGATGCAGCCTTGGACTTACAGATTTCCCTGTCCATGACCCCTTACCCCACTATGGATGGATCTTTATGGTCGAACACTGAATATATTTGTGCCTTTGGCAATTATTATCCACTATTCTTTTTTCAAGAAAAATGGTTATATTTTAATTTTTGTATAATGCATATAACTAGTGATGAGTTAATACTTTTGGAAAGCTATTTAATTTTACAAACAAGAAAATAAAGTCTCAAATGTGAACTTAATGATTGTTTTTAATTATTGTGAGTAAAACTTAATTTTTTAAAAATATATGATGACTAGTTAAAGACAAATTTACCTTATTAAAAAATATAATGCATGTATAAGTATGTGTACAGAAGCAAGTATTTAATACGTTCAAGTTATTATAACATGACATTTTTACTACTTTTGAAATTTGTGAAGCCTTTTTCACTGCTTATATTCCAAAGATGAATTCAGAAATTTTATGATGGCTTTGAAATGATGTATTACGAAAATATAGATCCACACACTGGCTTAATTAAAGTATCTTTTGAAACTGAAGAGATGGAGGAAAACAAATACAGTGGGCAGGTCTGACTTGAGGGGAGCTGAGATATCTCTGGTGGGTCTGTTTCTCTTTAGTCAGGGGGGTTTTTTGTTGTTTTTTTTTCATGTTTTTGAACTCATCCCAAGGACACTAACTCCAAGAGATAAATCACAGTCTCTTGTTGCTTATATGAACTCCACTAATCCAACATGTCACTTACTTAATTCAGCAATGAGTTAATGATTGCTATGGAGGATTTCTTTTCCTGCCTGTTAAAACAAAAGCTAAAATGAAATGCTTTCTTTTCAAAATTATTAGGACCTTCTTGAAGACAAAAGAGTCAGTGTACCCACATTTAGGTGTTAATCAAATGACATTGACCATGTAATTTCCCTATCTGCAAAACATGTCTCCCAGGATTAAATTTCTCCTTAATTGGAATGTCTTTAAAGAAGTCAACTGATAAAAATGTGGACAAGTCTAAATTTAAAACAGTGAAATTGAATAAAGTTTCAGGGCTAGTCAAGGAGGGCTCAAGCACCATTCCTCTTATCTTTGAGGTTATTTTCAAATTGTGAATGTACAATATTAACTTTTACTCTTCCAAAAAATAAAATGTAAAATCCAATCAAAACTTAAAGAACACTTAGTCCAACCTACAAACCAAAAATCTAAATATTGCTTCAAAACTTGTAGTGACAGGGAATCCATCACCTCAGAAAGAAACATGTCACCTCACTCTCCCAGAGATAACCTCTGGAAAACAATGGGATAATGTGGTTCTTTCTTTGATATACAAGCCATTCAAATATTTGAAGACAGTGATCATATTTCCCATAATTCTCTTCTTAATTGAGATGAACATCTTCACATAATTTTATATATCACAGCATATACCCTTTGGTCATCAAATTTGTTAATCTTTTCTTGATAAATTTTGTCAAGTTCTTTTAATACAGCAACAAGAATGAGATCTTATAACAAAAATTAGTTCCCTAGATAAGCTCTAACTAATACAAGAAAACAATGGCATTATTACCTGCCTTCTTTAGGCTACTCTATCACAACAATTCAGCATTGTATTATTAGCTACTAAAAGAATAAAGAATTAACTTCTTTCTCCTCGTTCCTCTAGCCCCACATTGTAGACCAATTCCTAGGACAATGAGGACTACTAAATCTTATCTCCTTCCTGTCTTAGGGAAAGAATGGGCTGGAATAAAAGGAGGGGCACAAAATGAGACCATGTTTAAGATGGGAGGAGTCAAGGGAGACTATGGTTGAATGCAAGCGATGTTAAAAATATTTCAGCAATAGGAAAAAATGCAAAATTTTGAAATCAAGCAAAGCCTTAGAGGTATTCTTCAAATTCTGCACTTTCTAGCAAAGGATATAGTTTGCATGTATTTCATATACAGTTGATTAAGGCCATAAGCAGTAAAACCAAACTTCTGTCTTAACTGCAAAACTTTCCTTCCTGTCCAAGACTACATGTCCATTCAGGGGAATATAAATATTTTATGTTTTCTCATGGGAATTTCTACATGTCAACTGACATTTCTAGTCATAGAAAGGTTTCCTAGAAACTCTATTTAAACCTTATAATTGTTTCTTCCAAAAATTAAATTCTAGTTAGAAATCCTAGATTAGAGATTAGCAATAATTTCAGTCAATAAACTACACTCAACCTCTTCTCAATTAACCTATTAGATCAAGTCTTACTGAAAACAATCACAATGATTAATGAATTTAAAAATAAATTTATCTCAGAGGCAGAATAAAAATGTAATAGAAAAAATAATACAACTTAATTCTAAAAATAAAAGAACATGAGGTAGTACTCAAATATTATTTCAAATATTGTTCTGTTGAGAGTTCTGTGTTGTTTTATTTTTATAATGTTTGCATGCTTCAATTGTGTATTACCAATACAGGTTATAGAATCATGTTCCCAGGACAATTTTAATAACATTGAAAATTATATTATAGAACTAGTTCAAGAAGATGACTAGAGGTCCTATACAATATAGGTTCAGCCCACCTTCCTGATCTGGCCCCGATAAGCACCAATAATCTGAACAACCATTAATGCTAATTCTTCTAAAAAGTTCCCAAGTTTCTCATCTTTGTATGTATCATCTGTATTTTGCTTAAAATGTTCTTATCTAATAACTTTACTGGTGAACTAGACTTTCATCCCAGACTATCTCAAAAGCCAACTGAGCCATCAAATCTGAACCCCAGAACTAGAAGTGTCCTTTCTTCTTCTTGATATCTAATAGCACTATGTTTTTCTCTTATGATCACTGGGTTTTTGCATTGTGTGTTTGCGACTATTGATGTGTGTTTTTTATAATCCTTTCCCAAATGTAAGTATCTGAAGGGCAGGCTCTTCACCTTCAGGTCATAGGCAAAGGAGAGATTAGCCTCTGGTGGCCAGAAATAGCTTTCCAGAGACCCTCAAATATATTTGTTACATGGAAGATCCTATTGTCTTTTTCTACGATGTGATTCTATTATTATGCAAAGCCACAAAGAGTTTATTGTTGATCTATTTCATATAAGAACTCAATATGAATATGTTGTTATGAATTTCAACTTAGTATTTATTAGGCCTTTACAGAATTCTATTTTGCAATCTTATAAAGAAAAAACAATTCATAAGTTATTTGCTATGAGTGTAAGAAAAGTTATATTCATTAAAAGCCAATTTCTAATTATGCAAATGTTACTTAAATTACTCATAATTTTATATAATAAAACATAGGGTTGATTTGTCAGATTATATGTTGAAGAAAAGAAATTTTTGAAAAATTAAAAGCTGATAGCTAAATTGCCCCCAGTTTGCACATTCAAGCACAAGCAGAAAAAAAAATCCTGACATAAATATAATAGGTTAGTATTCATTGGACATTTCAACAATATTATTAATGACTGAAATGATGGAAGAATATTCAGGGCCTCAGAAGCTCAATTTCTGTATGTAGTTTTTGAATTGTCTATAGGTTTATTTATATTTACTTATTTTATAACTCTATATAGCTCAAATTATATGCAAAACAGCATTAAAAGCTTTATACATATTAATTTGTTTAATTTGAAAGAAAATCCTTATGAAGTTGGTACTATTATTATGCCAATTTTACAGAGAAGAAATTAAGTAGAAAATTGAGGGGTTAAGCAACTTGATCAAAGCAATAGAGACAGTAAGCAGAACAGCCAGGATTTGAATTCAGTGTGGCTGAGTTTTCAACCACCACACCAGGATGAATTCTTTGAGAATATGTTTTTACAGAATAACAAGAAGGCATGTGCTAAATGCTGGAATTAGGGGTATTATTATTATTATTATTATTATTCCAAGTTTTCTCACTGTTTCAAACCATCCATCTCCATATGTGTAACCAACACATTCTAAATTGAACACACAGTCAAGTGTAAAAACCATGAAACAGATTTCAAGTTTAACACCTGTTTTTTCTGCTTTTAAGCAGGAATCTATGACCTTGTTCTAGTCATTATGTTTATCACAAATCACTTTCCTATTTAACATTGAGATTGGTATTAGCTCAACTGTTTATTTCAAGGTTATTACAAGAATGATATATGTATTAGCACTTTAGTAATAGAGTATTCTAAAAATACAAGACACTGTTAAAGGAAAAAAGGTGATGAAAAAATGTCCTTGGCATCATGGTGATTATTAGTAAATTGTATATATACACTGGCTACCCTTTTCAATGTTTATTCCATAATGGCCTGATAACCAGCCTGCCTAGTTGTGAGATAAGACTTACCACGTGAGTTTTGAGTCAGAAAATCATTGTGGAGACTAACATAGCTCAACCTCCATAGTTGAATAATTAATAGAGGCTGACCTTATTGGCCAGAACATGCTATGTGATGCATCCTGATTTACCCATTGTCTGTGAAGCCAAAATTATTGATTAAAAGAGAGCTGAGCTGACACAAACAACACCTATCTTCGTGAAAATGTTTGGCTGCTGCTGTGTTAATGAGTAATAGAAATAAGTTCTGCACCAATCTCTCTATGATTTGGATGAAGCCATTAGGGTCTAATTACTCAATTAAAATCTTACCAGATAAAGACATTGTAGAATTATCAGTATGTTATGTGAGAAAGGTGTTCATTCTTATTTAAAATTTGCTCTATTTTCCAAGGATTAGTATTAAGAAAACAACTTTATCTCAGTTTTATCTTTCGCTAAAGACTAAAATTTTGTTCTCCTTATTTATTTCCCAAGTTTTAATTTAAATAAAATCAACATAACAATAAATATTGGTTATTATTCATTTAAATTCATAATTTAGTAAATTTTACACTTTTAAAGGGAAAATTAAATATGTTCTGAAAAGAATTCTGCCCAAATTCTCTCTCATTATTTGACTCATTATGTTTTGCCATTGTCCTTTAAATAATATGGATTATAGAATTTGCCCTCACATAAATACTTTGATATATGTTGGACAATAAATTGTCTTTTAGAGTACAAAGTTACCTTGAAGTGTCAACCAGTTTTCCTATGACTTCAGGTACTGTGGCCAAAAAAACCTTCAACACAATGACATCTCCTTGAAGCTCCTTGAGAAAAGATTCAGTTTCTGTTGCATTTTAGCAATGCTTGTACTCTCCTCTAGTAATTGCTCATGACAAATAGCATTTTTCTAACACATAGTAAGAGCCAATAGAATTCATCAATTAAATAATCTATTTATTTATATTAAGTTCTACAGTAGTTATTAATAGTTCTAAGAAATAAATTTTAACTTATCAAAATACTTATTTTCAATAAAATTTTAATGTTTCATCTCTTTCTCTTCATTCTATCATCTGTGTAATTAATGATAGGAGGTAATTCTCTGTCATTCATCCAATAGGCTTTCACTTTCCACTCTAGTGATAGTAATCATTTTCCCACTTCCTACCTTTATCTAACCTTTTTAGGCTTTCTTTATCCAGTTATCTTAAGTCTGCTCCGTACTGTGCTCTAGAGTCAGTGTTTAAGATTTCTTTGATTAAATTCCTACTACCTCTCTTGTTAGTCTTAATTTTAGAGGACAGCCTATTCCTCATATTTTATCAAACTGGACTTTATATATACCTGTTTTAAGTTTTTCCTCTTAAATTGATTTACAGCCTAATATAATAATTAGTAAGTAAAAGTAAAAGAGGTTATAGTCTTCATGTTATTCAAAAAAATTTGATGAGTTACCAGTTTATTTTTTTGCTCTCCAAGTACATTTTTTCTCCTCCAACTGTATAAACCAAATAACTATAAACTTAAATTCATTAGACTTAGGCCTACTAAGCTTTTCTTTAATCATAAATTAATCATGATAAACTATTTAGCCATTGTTATTTATATATAAAAATTTAGTCTAAGGATACAATGGTGAATGTACACAAAATAGTTACCAGTGTATATATGTGGAGTCTAAAATAAGAAATGAACTAACAAGCAAAAGAGACTCAGACTTTAATTTGATAGAAAGCAGGCAGACAGTTGTTGGAGGGGAGACAAGGTTGGTGGGCTGAGGGTGGAGGGATTGAACTAAAGAAGAAAAACTACAAGACCACAGACACAAACAGCAGTGTGGTGATTGCCAGAGGTGAGGGGGTGGAGGGAGGTGGAGGAAGGCACAGGGGAATACATGGTGATGGACAGAGACTTGACTTAAGGTGGTGAACACACAGTACAGTGCACAGATGATATGTTGCAGAATTGTGCACCTGAAACCTGTATAATTCTGTTAAACAATGTCACCCTAATAAATTCCATAAAAAAGGGAAAAAAAGGCTTATAATAGAGAAAATTTGCATAAAACTTAAATGTCCAAAAAATAGGGGCTGGTTGAAAAAATGATGTAAATGACAGAATGTTAGCCTGACATTTTAAATAATACCTGAAAGAACTAGTAATGAATGGAAATATATTAATTTTATAATAAAAATAACATAAGTGGTTATCAAAGGACATACAGTATATACAGTATAAGTTTTACACACATGTTTACACAAACATGCAAGTACACTATTTTAAATAAAGGGTTCAATTTAAGTTGCTATTATGCTTTATATGACTATATGGCTGTAGAAACATACATCATATACAGATAAATGATACAGAAGGATAAAATATATATAACTTAATATTATAATGTATTTATTTTGCCTTATAATTTCTAAATTTTCTTCTTTATTACTTTTGTAAAGAATAAAACAAATAAATTCTATACAATATATTTACCAATTCTATGACAAAACCAGCGCATACTGTTAACTTCTCTTCCTATTAATGGCATTCAGCAAATCAATCAAAATATAATTATTTTTTATTCTCTTGATCTATTTTAATCATAGGAAGAACATTTTTCTCAATCTCAAGAAACATATCAATTTTACTAAGATGATAAAATGTTAACACCTTTCACAGTTACCTAAAAATAATGTTATGTTTTAGTAACCTGCTCTGTTTGGGATATCATAGATTTACATGTAATTTATTCAATTAAAAGAAAACAAACAATAGGTTTAGTTGTCAGAATAAAAAAACAGATTTATGATAAAAATCAATGAAGAAGATAAAATCAAGTAACTGTATGAAAAGTTTGAAGATCGTTGGTACGTTTTGACTATTTTATGTCATTTGTGAGTCACCTGTAGACCTCTTTTTCATAATAGTGCTCAACTTGGAAGAGAATATTTTTCTAGAGATCGATGCTAAATTTGCCACTTAGCCTATCACTTTAAAATAGTAATTTTCCTTTTTATAAATGTGTAAAATTGCACATTTTGGCAGTGGCATAACAAATTTAATGCCATTTTATTGAAAATCTAAATGAAAGGACAATTTAATGTCACTTTCCATTTTCACTTATCTAGTTTTTTAATGTATTTTAATGTATTTTCCTAACATGAACAGTAAATAATCAAGTTTTTTCATTTTAAAGTTTTTATTTTTGCCCTTGTTAAAAATAGCTAATAACCTAAAAGTAAAAATCTACAAATATATATGTATTTTTACCAACTTTTTGTGTTGCCAATAAAAACTGTTAAAAAGTCAAATAAGAGAATTAACTAATATTCCATGGTATATTGTAACACTAGCCACAGATTCTTTACTTTTTACATAATTCTTTACTTCTTGCATCCTCACCTTTGCAATATGAAGTGACAGATCCACTCATTAAAGTGTTGTTAGCGCCTGACCAGGTGGTGGCGCAGTGAATAGAAAGTTGAACTGGAATGCGGAAGACCTGGGTTGAAACCCAAGGTCCCGCCTGGAGTGCGGGCTCATCTGGTTTGAGCAAGGTTCACTAGCTTGAGCCCAAGGTTGTTGGCTTGACCAAGGGGTCATTCAGTCTGCTGTAGTCCCCCAGTCAAGGCACATATGAGAAAGCAATCAACGAACAACTAAGATGCCACATGAAGAATTGATACTTCTCATTTCTCTCTCTTCCTGTCTGTCTGTTCCTGTCTGTCCCTTTCTCTGTCTCCCTCTGTCTCTGTCACAAAAATAAAATAAAGTAAAATAAAGTGTTGTTAGCTAATGTGACACAAGTTGAGATTTAAAAAATGTTTGTAATTGGATCTTGATCTTTTTTCTGCTCTTGGGATCTTTCCACCATCACTACATAAGGAAGCTTGATCTAGCAGAGAGACAAGACATCTTATCTTCTACTGTCTGGCATCAGTCAACCAGAATACTTACCTAACTTACAGAATTGTTAGATAAATGTTTATTTAAATATTTTAAATCTGTAGTGATTTGTTAAGAAAAAAAGCTTAATGATATACATCCATTATCACTTCATTCAGAAGAGTAATCATCCCCTATCAATAAGAAAGGTATAGACTCAGAAAAAAAGACAATGATTAAAATGATAGGCCCTGGCAGACTCACTCAGTGGTCGAGCATCGGCCTGTTGTGTGGAAGTCCCAGTGTGATTCCCAGTCAAGGCACAGAGGAAAGGCAACCATCTGTTTCTCTCCACCCTTCTCCTTCCCCTTTCTCTATCTCGCCCTATGAAACCATGGCTCAAATAGTTTGAGCAAGTTGGCCCCAGGCACTGAGGATGGCACCATGGTCTCACCTCCGGAGTTAAAACAGCTTGGTTGCTGAACAATGGAGTAACTGTCTCAGATGGACAGAGCATCACGTGATAGGGGGTTTGCTGGGTGGAAAATAATTCACTTTTCTATAACAACCTTGCATCCTACAACTGTGCTAAATTTGTTTATCGTTTCAAGAGTTTTTTGGTTGATTCTCAGAATTTCTTGCCACATAGATGATCATGTCATCTGTAAACAGACTGTTTTATTTCTTCCTTCCCAATCTGTGAACCTTTTGTTTCTTTTCTTGTCTATTGCATTAGCTAGTAGTTCTAGTACAATGTTGAAAAGGGGTAGTGAGAGAATCATCCTAGTCTTGTTTCTGATCCATGTGGGAAAGCTTTGAGTTTCTCACCATTAAATATGACTTTAGCTATAGTTTTTCTTTGTAGATATTCTTTATCCTGTTGAGGAATATCCCCTGTATTCCTAGCCATCTTTTAAAATCTTCCTTGAATTCTTTCATGTACCATAATCGAGCTCTTTCTCCAAAACTATAATAAAAATGACCTTAGCAATATCATTTATTAAGTCACATGTGATCAACGTGAATGTTATTTCAATTAACTTTTCCACAATGTTTGACACTGCTGATCACTCATTTATTAAAACACTGTTTTACCCTTATCTATTGGGGTGCCACATTCTCCTGGTTTCTCTTCTATCTCCCTGACCACTCTCAGACTCCCTTTGTATTTAACTTTCTCTACCTACTCCTAAATTATTGAACTTCTTATCAGTTTCCATTTCTTTGTCCTCATATATTTTCTAAGTTTTTGTGCTTCTGAGCAGATCCATATATTCCCTGGGCATTGATAACTATTTGTATAATTTGACTTACAAATCTATATCTGAATTCTTAACTGACATCTAGTATTTTCCTCAAATTCAATACATGAAATAGTGAACACATTTTCTGCCTTCTGATTCAGTGTACCCTCAATTTGCATTATATCAGTAAATGGCACCCAGTTGCTAAGGTCAGAAACTATTGATGTTTCTTCTTCATTCTTTACTTTCTCTAAACGCATACTCAATTACCCCATAAATATCCAATAATTATCTACTATATCTTTTAAATATTTATTTTCACTCTTCTTTCTATTCCCTTTGTCACCACACTGATCCAGGCCAAGATAATCATGTTTGACCTGGTCTCTTGCAATATCCTTCTATCTGTATCCCTGACAAATCTGTTCTATTTTTTCCCCCATATGATCAAGTACACATTCTCCACTGCTCTCTGCATAACTCCAAATTCTTTAAAAATGTTTGCCACACAGCAGAATCTGCCATCACCACCGTCTCCAGACTCAGTGCTAGAAACAATGTCTCCCTCTTGCAAGCTCTAGGTACACTGAATTTATTCCACACTGAATTATGACTTTTCTTATCTCCTGGCTTTCCTAACAATTATTTTCTCTGCCTTGCATACTTTCAGCTTTCTGTCCGTTAGGTTGAAATGATCTTGAAAAGTGCTATCAAGATTCAATTTTTTTCCCAGTAGCCAAGCATTTCCTGACACCTCACTTAAGATAGAATACCTGCTTTATATTCTTATGGCTCCACATGCTTCTCCTATCACAACACCCATCATATTAATATATTTATTAATTCATCTGCTTTCCTTGCTAGACAACAATTTCTGTAGGTTTGCTTAGCATTGCATTCTACCGTTTAGGTAACTATTAGTAAGTACTCAATAAATATTTAAGAATCACTGAAAACTAAGATTGCATTTTTTCAAAAGAGCATATCACTTATTTTTTTCTCATTGGTTGTACAATACACTGTGTTTGTGTAGTAAAAGTTTATATTTATCATTAGTTTACTGAATTAGGCTGATAGCATACAGAGAATTATGCCACGAAACTTAAACAATTTAATAGTTCCCCCAAATTTTATGTGAACTCTAGAATATTCAATAGTAATAGAAATTTCTATATAAAATCAATATGTCAATATTTGGCTCTAAATTACACAGTATTATCCAGGAAGGTGAGGGAGTAATTGGGAAGTAATTTGGGGCTTAACCATATGGGTGTTTGTCCACAAGTGTCCCAGAGGAGTTAGCATTACATGCACGCCTGTGCAAACACTGATTAATCTGGCCAATGTCTTTCAATCTGAAGATGTATAGAGTGTTTTTTTCTTCTTTCTTTTATGCTGAGAGATGTTTTATTTATTGCTTTTTATGAATATTATAAGTGAGTCTTAATAACACTAAGAGGCTGAGAACATTGAGTTTGGAGACAGGTCTGTAAAGGGGGGTGTGTGTGGTGGAGAAAAAGAGAGAGAAAAAAACAGAGACAGAGAGAGACACTGGGAGTGACAGAGACAAAAAACGTAGAAGACAGCTAGTCGAATATACAGACAGATTAAGAATTAAGGTAAAAAAAAAAGCAATGTTGTCTAACAAATGAAGTTCTCAAATCTGAGCAAGTCAGTATCCCCAAGCTTCTACACATAATATAGGAATGTAAGGAATGTGAGAATTATATGCAGATGTGATGAAGAGTTTTGTACTTATCTGGAACTAGCTACTTTGAGAGAGAAAAATTAAAATGCAAAATTGGATGAGAATCTCTTTGGAAAAAAGTAGCATCTAGAACTTTAAACAAGGCTACCACAAAGTAATGATGTTTGAAGTAAAATCAAAAAGCAATTTTTACCTCTAAGTATAGTGTGTATTTGAAGTTCTTCTTTCCAGATATACCACGATTGAGCAAGTATATGTTTGATTACAGAATAAACAGAGCAAAACTAATTTTTAATTGAGATCAAAACAACTTTCCTAAACAAATATAAACAAGATTATTTTCTTGCCTTTGTTAATTAAAAATAAGAAGATTTAGAACTTCACATAATCATAAAATTCATATGGCTCAAAAGGTTAGAAAAAACCTTAGACATATTTCAATCTTTGAGTGATTAATGTAGAAGTAGAGATAGCAATATCAGCTCAAACTTTTGTCTTTTAAAATCTTACATTAAAATATGTATAGCTCTTTTTTTTAAGTAAAATTTTAGTACACTGTGCTTTCTGCATTAGTTCTACCTAACAGCAGGGAAACAACAACAAACAGATCTCAGTAAAGGAGGAGATTTTTTTAATCTAAAAGAAAGGACCGGGAGTCCCAGGTTCGATTCCCGGCCAGGGCACACAGGAGAAGTGCCCATCTGCTTCTCCACCCCTCCCCCTCTCCTTCCTCTCTGTCTCTTCCCCTCCCGCAGCAAGGCTCCATTGGAGCAAAGATGGCCCAGGTGCTGGGGATGGCTCCTTGGCCTCTGCCCCAGGCACTAAAGTGGCTCTGGTCGCAGCAGAGCGACAACCCTGGAGGGGCAGAGCATCGCCCCCTGGTGGGCAGTGCATCGCCTCCTGGTGGGCGTGCCGGTGGATCCTAGTTGGGCACATGCGGGAGTCTGTCTGACTCTCTCTCCCTGTTTCCAGCTTCAGAAAAAAAAATAAATAATAATAATAAATAAATAAATAAAAGAAAGGAGGCCTTTAATGGCTTAATATTTTATTTATTTTGTTCCAATAATTAGTTTTTAAAATATGAAAAAAAAAATTAAGGTTGGTTAAATATAAGGGCATTGTTACTAAGTGTTTTTATTCTGTAAATATTCAGTATGCCATTATTATATGTAAAAAACACAAAGTTGAGAAAGAGGTAGTAGAAAGGCAAATAAGGTAAATGTCTGTCTTGAAGAGTTATCTAACCTGAAAATTATACTTGGTTTTTCTCTATTCTCTCATTTTTTGAAAATATTATTTTACAATATATATCAAATTGTATTTAAGGAACTATAGACATTTGAAACTGTTAGGACACCTTTTTCCATTATTTTAATTTTATAATACTAATAAATTAAATTGGAAATGGCATAACAAATGTGCTATGCTAAATGGTAAAGCAAATAAAATCTAGAAAATTTTCTTCCAAGAACTCCTAAATATAACTATGAAAGAATGAGACTGCTTGAAACATATCATAAAAATGTCCAGCTTAAGATAATATAGTATAACTACCTCAATTTTGAATATCAAACTTTTTAATAATATATAATAATAAAACTGAGTAAAACTTAATTCTGTAAGCATTTGATCTCCAAAGTCTTACTGAATCACATGAAATATTATAGTGCATTTAGTTTTTAAAATGCTGCTGCTAATTTTATCATTCTTCTGATAAAATGATGACTATGGAGTAAATTTTTAAAAATATGGCTGAGAGTATTCAAATGTTTATTAAAAAATTATATGAAGATATTATTTTTAAAATTATTTAAATACATTTGCCTTTTCAATTATAGATTTGGCTCTTACAAAGTAGCAAAAAAATGTTATATATTACAAATCTAAAGCACTGCTATGTTTGGGTTTAGTGGGCTTAAAATATAACACTAAATTTTAATTCTATTCATATATTCCTGTTAGAAATGTTTATGTCTATAATTTTCTTCAGAGCTATACACTTTCCTAAGGATATAATTCTCATATGAAACTCTGAAACTCACTGTACATATTTGAAGAATGGGTCAAAGTGGTTAGAACAGTGCAATTTTTATGGCATTGTATCAAATCCACTTAAACAGCAGCAAGTTTAAAAGCTTTAAAAGAGAATTATCTTTGAAATGAATTAATGAACATGGTACTTTCAAGCAATCATATATAATTAACTAACATTTTTAGATATAATAGATTTATATTAATGTAATATAAAAAATACAAGAAAAAGGCACTTAAAAAATAAAGCAAGCTCTGGCTGGTTGGCTCAGTGGTAGAGCATTGGCCAGCATATGGAAGTCCTAGGCTGAATTCCTGGTCAGGGCACACAGGAGAAGTTACCATCTGCTTCTCCACCCTTCCCCATTCTCTTTCTCTCTCTTTCTCTTTCTCTTCCCCTTCTGCAGCCATAGTTCAAACTGGTTTGAGTGAGTGGCTCTCCAGTGATGAGATGGCTCCATGGCCTCTGTCTTAAGCGCAAAAAAAAAAAAAAAAATGGCTTCTTGCTAAGTGATGGAGCAATGGCCCTGATGGGCAGGGCATTGCCCCCTAGTGGGCTTGCCTGGTGAATGCCAGTTGGGGCGCATGCCAGAGTCTGTCTCTCTTCCTCCCCTCCTCTCACTAAAAGATGAGATAGATAGATAGATAGATAGATAGATAGATAGATAGATAGATAGATAGATAAATAGATAGATAGATAGATAGATAGATAGATAGATAGATAGATAGATAGATAGATATAGATAGATAGGTAGATAGATAGATGAATAAAATTAATAAAGCACACTAAAATCTAGTAATTAGTGGCCAAAAATGGCTGTTAATAGTTTTATTTAATCATTTTATCAATCATTCAACCAGTAATGATTGGGCTCCTACTATACATAAAGGTGCTTCCTATAACACACTATTACTTTCCTTCTTCAAAGCTATTTTTCAAGTCATAGAAATTTCCAACTTGCCCAATGTTTGTGCTGGTTGACAGAACTTTAATCAAAATACGTTTGGTTTTCCTACATAAAGCAGATACTTCCTATTCTTCTTGGTACTGATTTGAAAAAATGTAGAAATCTGTTCAAACTTAATCATGCTATTACCTTTAATCAGAGAGAAAAATCCATATACAAGTTTACATAGTGCTAAATTATTTAAAGTACAGCTATTTTTTTTAATGGGGAACTATTCAGAAATTATGGAAGTTACTCTGAATCCAAAATTATACATGCCAATAAAGTACTTCACAGATGGTAAAAAACATTGAAATGTAACCAATGAATATTTAGTATCTGCAAAGCAAACTTTTGTGAGAAGACTTTGAGAAACAATGTAACTGGTATACTGTCTGCTTTTATATGTGTCTTAGAAAAGTAAAAATTAGAGCAGCTATGAAATACTTATGAATATCAGTCACTAAAATAAGTTCTATTTTACTTAGAGTGACAATGTAATTTGAATAAATTGACTTACGCATTATTTTCCACTGTGAATGAAAATTTGAATAAATGTATAATATTAAAGAGATAAGAAATTTATTATATCCTACTAGTACTTGTAGTGCCTTTAAAGTATAGTGTTAATCACTAAAACATTTTCAATTATTTGTTGAGAACACCACTAATAACACATAATTTAAAGTAAAATTGAAATTATAAAATTGAGATTCCTACAAAGGAGTAAACTAATTAACAACTTGCAGCAATCTTATACAGAATACTCACAATGCACCACAGTCAAATTTGTCAGTCACTCATCAAAACAAAAAAGATAACTTAAGATGCTTAAATCTTGCACTTACCAACCTCCACAACACTAGAACAGTTGGGATCTGTGAAGCCGTCTGGACACTCACAGGAAAAGGAATCTTCAGATAATCCTGACAAACAGATACCTCCATTTTCACAGGGATTGGGATCACAAATATCACCTGAAGAATAAAGAAACAGGTCTTGTTTTTTTGTTTCTGTGTTAGCAGTGAAATGTACTATCTCACACACCCCATGTATCTTCCTTTGGTAAAGTCATCATGCAATTTAGATTTACACATAAGGTATGCTAGACCCATTTGAAACCTTGTGCTTTTAAGAGATGGTATGTAACATGGTAAAAATTAAAATTTATAATTCAAATAGTTCATACTGCATTGCATACTAAAAGTTATTAATGCAGTTTGGGGTTCCTTCATTACATGTAAATCAACTGCTATCTAACTTGTTAAAGATTAACTGAAATATCTATGGTAAACAGGTTTATTAATTACTTCAATAAATAACCTTTCAGTAGCACACACTGTGCTTTTTCACTTTCCAGTTCCTCCCACTTAATTGGTGTGGTTTGCTTCTGGATCCCTAGATTCTGGGCTTGTTCACATGACTTGCTTTGGCCAGTAGGATGTTAGCGGACTTGAAGAAAGCAGAGATTTGGTAAGCACAAGAGTATTTCTATGTCCTTTTGGAATTCTGCTGTGTCATGAGAATAAATTCAGGCTAGCTTATTTAAAAGAGGTAAAATAAAAAGAGGTAAGATAATCTTGTAAGGATAAGAGAGAAACTGCTACCAAGAAATAAGTTGTTCCACAACAAAGATCTAAACTATGTGTCCCTGGCTTTGGTACTGGGTGGCAAGTAAAATCTGGGAAGGCACTGAAGGAATGGCTGTGAGCAGCTAGAGAAATAGCTATCTGTGCAATGCACAGAGGCACAGCCAGTAGAGCTGGCACCTGAGGACACTTCAGTGACCAAAAATGTACCTAATAAACTTCCGTTTCCAAGTTGTGAGATGTCCAGGCAGAATGTGGAAGTGTGAGCTGGATGGCTCTTCATAGCTTAATTTGATAAGAAAATGACATGCTAAATAAAGAACTGATGAGTTTCAAATTGAAGAGGAGCACGAAGGGACCAATGCTGTAGCAGATAAACAGCTCTTTCTCGACTCCAGCCTCTCAAACAGTGACATGGCCAATCCAGAGCTTGGTCAGAGAGACATGGCCTCAACGTAAATATCAAATCAAGGATGTGGCCATAAGACCCTTTGCAAAAACATTTCAAATAGTGTAGGTGCAACCTGAAAGACTCTCTCAGATAATTCAGAGTGTCTAGAAATCAGAAGGCTATTATCCCTGAGCAGCTTAATAGACCCCAAATAGCATTTTCCCAAGTGAAAAGCAGGCTTCAGACAGTCCTGGGTGTAGGTTTATTGCAGAGAGGATGTAGATCAGATTCAGAAAAGCTCATACAGGTTTTTTGTTTTTTTCTAAGTGAGAGTAGGGGAGATAGTGAGACAGACTATTATATGCACCCCAACCAGTATTCACCTGGCAACCCCTGCCTGGAGCCAATGCTCGAATCAAGTGAGTTATTTTAGCACCTGAGGCCAACACTCAGACCAACCAAGCTATCCTCAGCACCCAGGGCCAACCCTTGAACCAACTGAGCCACTGGCTGTGGGAGGGGAAGAGAGAAAGAAAGGGGAGAGGGAAGGGGGAGAGAAGCAGATGGTTGCTTCTCTTGGTGCCCTGACCAGGAATCAAACCTGAGATGTTCATACACCGGGCTGACACTCTATCTACTGAGCAAACCAGCAGGGCCCTATACAGTTCTAAAGAGCTTCACAGGTGAAAGTACCACCTCCTAGATTAAGAGAAAGAAGCTTTTCCAAAGTTATAAAAGCATCTGGGCCCCAACTCCCAAATACTTTGTATTTGTTAAGTAGCTTTATAAGAGTTTTCCCTTGAATTATTATATTTCTTTTCTAGACTACTTTAAAATGTTTGAAAAATAAAACTGAAGGTTAAGATTTTTGTAAAATTTATAAAGCAAGCCATTAGCTAGACTAGATGATACATAAAAATACCAAATTGAACACTGGAGCAGATATGAGAAAAGAGTCATGAAATAAGTGAATAAATGAGCAAATGAATATGTTCTGAGAATAACACAGATTGCAGTATGGCTGGCTCATGGAGTATTTGATTAGAAACAGCTGAGAAAGTGTAAATAGATCAGATCAGAGAAGATTAAAAAGAGATATTGTAAATTAGCATTTGAAGAGCCGGTGAATGTTTTTGCATGTATTTTAAAGTTATGACATGACTATATCCTTATTTTAAGTAGACTATCATGACATTATTTGATAGGGTACATTTGAATTGGGGAGGTTGATGACTGGTAAAGATATTTCAATACACCTTTTGTCTACCTCATTATGTATCTAGCTACCTAGCAACAGAGCTATCCCTCCTTTTGTCCATCTCTTTGTCCAGCTACCTTTTTATTCCTCGAGTACCTATTTTATGGTAAGGCACTTAGGTAAGCTCAGCATACAGAACTAAAGAGATACTTTACCATGAAGAAGTACAAAGCCTACTAGGAGAGATTTAAAAAGAAAAGCAATAGCGATTACAGCACAGAGTGATACGAGCTGTGATTAGTGTACATGATCCAAACTGCAGGGTCAGTGGAGACTTGTACAAGGATGCAGTGCTGTCAGGTGATGTAGAAGTGGATCTACGTTCCAGACAAAGAAAATAACTAATGCAGAGGGAAAGAGCATGGCTCATTCTAGGACTTCAATCAGCCCCAAAATTAGAGCATAGATGTGCATGAGTAACAGAGAGAAATCAACTCAGAGAGTGGCACGTTGAACCAAAATTTCAAAGTTTACCTTTAAGCAGTGGAAGATCATAAAAATACAAAGAAATAAACAAATGAAAAAGAGACTGTTCAGGTGGGGAAGTCTGTGGTCATGTTTGTGTTTTGGAATGATGACTCAGGCAGTACTGTGTTGGATCAAATGAGCAGAAGTCCCCTAAATCAGTACCACCCCTTCCTCCAGACAATTCCTCTAGAACAAAGGCAAGATTGTCGACATTTTCCAGAAAGACTCACATACCATTTTAAAAGTGACACCATGCCTCTCTGCCTTTGGTGTGAGCAAAGCAGCACAGCTTTGTACAGCCAGGCTTACAACGCTATCATCTCCTAACTCCTCACATTGCATGAAGATGACTATTAACACCCAAACTTTTTTTGGTGAGGTATCAGTCATAATTTTGTATATTGTCAATATTACAAAAAAAGAGAGAGTTCTACACTGCCCAGATTACACTCTGTTGTGGTGCACTCTCACCAGGTCAAAGCATGTTGTAGATGTCTCTGCTGTTTGATTGACACTGACAGAAGCAATGTCTCCAGGAGAAAGGCAGGGAATGAACAGAATCTTAGAGGTTCTTAAGCATATTACCTGTATGTGTATTTTTATCCAAAATCAAGAACCTCTCATGCTGACCTCTCTTAAACTCCTCCAGCCAAGTTCTTGCACAGTTTAGTAACTGAAGTGGTCTTACAGTCCAGAGATAGCAAAGGCCACAAGAGGCTGCAATGGCTGATTCCTTTGATTAGCCCATCATGATGGAGAGTCTTGATGTCCTAAGAAACCTTTCCTTGATACTTTGCTGCCCTTTGTAAGAGAATAAACTTAACCTAATCAGTTTTCTGCCAGGTATGTATGTCAGTCAAATGATGTTTCTGTGGTCAGAATGAGACAGGGTGATGCGTGCATCTTAAATTATATCTTGTAGATGCAAGCTACTATTTATCTGACTTATTTTTTCCTCTCTTGTCCTATTCTTTTTGTTCTTCTTTATATGCTTATGTCTACTTATTTCTAATACATTACATACTTGTAGAACCTCATATTTTATCCCCATTATTTGATATTTACTTAGTATCTTTTTGAAAAGTAGATAAAATGTAATAGAATTGAACAAAGTGATGTACAAGATAGTATCATGATGGCATTGTGACCAAATTCATGTGGGTATTGAGAGAGAGGAAGAAATCTGGCTTGATGTCTGAAGCTCCTTCCTGGATGATGGAGTAGCCTTTTATAAGGAAATATGCTAGGTTTAGTTTTAGAGGAATTATTGTGTTTGAGAAGTCTATGAGATATTTAAAATGAAAATATTCTATAAAGCTATTAATTAGGCAGATATAAAAATGAAGAGATTTTGATACAATGTGCATTGTTAAGTATAAAAGTGGAAACTGTATCTCACTGAGTCTTTGAAGGGAAGGCAGCCTGACCTGTGGTGGCGCAGTGGATAAAGCATTGACCTGGAATGCTGACGTGGCTGGTTTGAAGGGAAGGCAGAACCTGAGAGGGGATGGGAGCAGAGAAAAAAGAGGAGAGGAGAGGTCCTTGGGCACACCAAATAATAACTAAATAAGGAGAAAAGAAGAAAGATTCTTTTTTTTGTGTGTGACAGAGACAGAGAGAGGGACAGACAGGGACAAACAGACAGGAAGGAAGAGAGATAAGAAGCATCAGTTCTTCAGTGTGGCACCTTAGCTGTTCATTGATTGAGTTCTTATATGTGCCTTGAATGGGGGACTGCAGCTGAGCCAGTGACCCCTTGCTCAAGCCAGCGACCCTGAGCTCAAGCCAGCGACCCTGGGCTTCAATCCAGTGATCTTTGGGCTCAAGCCAGCAATCATGGGGTCATGTCTATGATCCCACACTCAAGCCAGCGAACCTGCGCTCAAACTGGTGAGCCCGCACTCGAACTAGATGAGCAAGCAACCCTGGGGTTTCAACACGGGTCTCTGCTTCTCAGGCGGACACTCTACGTGTTGTGCCACTGCCTGGTCAGGAGAGAAGGAATATTCTTAAAAAAAAAAAAAAAAAAAAAAAAAGAGGAATATTCATATTAGGCCTTTTCCATTCTAGTATAAATATTCAGTCTGTTCACTTAGGGTCTAGATCTGCCGGAGGTTAACAAAGGCCCCCATATGTACCTATGGTAGATGGACAGTGTCAACAGAAACAAAGTTTGGGCCCTGGATAGAGTATAGGCCAGACAACAGAAGCCTACCAAATATAATAGAATTATAGGTTATACTTTAAATCTTTTTGCCTATACCTAATTATTAATAGTCACCCTGTATCAGCTCAGTTCTCCACGAGGTAAATGCTAAAACAAGGTTAAGAGTGCAAGAAGCTTACTGAGGAGCAACACTTTTGAAAGATAAAATGAGAAGGAATCAGAAGCAGGCAGGAAAGTTTTCATCTGGTGATGCTGATCTGACATCTTTGAAAAGAAATGGGGGTGATGGGTGGTGAGAAAAACATTGAGCAGGTGAGTCTCACTCTGTAAGGCGGACTTGACAAAGTCTTAGCTAATTTACCAGAAGCTGCAGAGCAAAGATGACTCCTTAGAGGAGTCCCCTGAAGACAAAAAGGACCAGATACTAGTGCCCTTACCATGTTCCATCACTGGCGTGAGGTGGCTCAGGTGCAAGGAAGCCCTCAAGCTCAAGTGGGACCCTGAAAAAGCTGTAGAAGGGATGCTAGGAGCTAACTGCATTTCTTGTTCTTTCTTAAAGGGAGATTGGAATTCTGCACCACCGTGGGTGTTGCGGTCCCCATTCACTCTCACAATTGTCCAGGTTTGGATAAGTTACATGCCGATTATTTTCAGTGTACACCCACTATGGTATAGATCAGGGGTCCCCAAACTACGGCCCGCGGGCCACATGTGGCCCCCTGAGGCCATTTATCCGGCCCCCACCGCACTTCCAGAAGGGGCACCTCTTTCATTGGTGGTCAGTGAGAGGAGCATAGTTCCCATTGAAATACTGGTCAGTTTGTTGATTTAAATTTACTTGTTCTTTATTTTAAATGTTATATTTGTTCCCGTTTTGTTTTTTTACTTTAAAATAAGATATGTGCAGTGTGCATAGGGATTTGTTCATAGTTTTTTTTATAGTCCGGCCCTCCAATGGTCTGAGGGACAGTGAACTGGCCCCCTGTGTAAAAAGTTTGGGGACCCCTGGTATAGATGAAGGGTGATACCTTAACCAGAAAGAAATCCTCTCTTGCTGGAATTTCAAGTACAATTAAAATGCACTGTAGGGACTTCTGATTCTCTATTATTTCAATTAATTGGAGAAAGCATTAGTTAACATTCCTGATTAAAATGTACCAGACTTCTAGGCCTGACCAGGCAGTGGCGCAGTGGATAGAGCATCAGACTGGGATGCAGAGGACCCAGGTTCGAGACCCCGAGGTCGCCAGTTTGAGCGCGGGCTCATCTGGTTTGAGCAAAAGCTCACCAGCTTGGACCCGAACATTGCAGCTTGAGAAAAATGTTACTTGGTCTGCTGAAGGCCCATGGTCAAGGCACATATGAGAAAGCAATCAATGAACAACTAAGGTGTTGCAATGAAAAACTGATGATTGATACTTCTCATCTCTGTTCCTGTCTGTCTGTCCCTATCTATCTCTCTCTCTGTCTCTGTAAAAAAAAAAAAAAAGGCCCTGGCCAGTTGGCTCAGCGGTAGAGCGTCGGCCTGGCATGCAGGAGTCCCGGGTTCAAGATTCCCGGCCAGGGCACACAGGAGAGGTGCCCATTTGCTTCTCCACCCCTCCCCCTCTCCTTCCTCTCTGTCTCTCTTCCCCTCCCGCAGCTGAGGCTCCATTGGAGCAAAGTTGGCCCGGACGCTGGGGATGGCTCTGTGGCCTCTGCCTCAGGTGCTAGAATGGCTCTGGATGCAACAGAGCGACGCCCCAAAGGGGCGGAACATCACCCCCTGGTGGGCATGCCGGGTGGATCCCGGTCGGGCACATGCGGGAGTCTGTCTGACTGCCTCCCCGTTTCCAGCTTCGGAAAAATGAAAAAAAAAAAAAAAAGGAACAGACTTCTGGACTTCAAATCAGTATGTTTTTTTCCATTTGTTTGTTTCCTGCCCACTAGATGTGCTGGTACAGTCTTTTAAAGCAAAGTCGGCAGCCAGTGCAACAAGGCAGGCTCAACCAGGGAAGATAGGGCAGTATGCGATTCCATGATTCTGTATTCCACTGTCAGCAGGCTCCTAAAATAGACCTCTGCATATTATAATCTGTGTGCAGTGTTATATCTTGACACTCCTGGGCTGGCTAGCCTCACCTGCTTTAGATTAGGACAGATGTGTTTAATTTAAACCTAACTATGTTTTATGATTCCATCTGCAGTTTATGGCAGACTCAGGCAAATTAAGCTGATGCCGATTTGCCTTTTGGCAATAGAATGAAGCAATTATTTCTCCCAGGGGCAAGAAATCATTGCAGGCTAAATTTAACTTCCTGTTTGCCTGCTCTTTTCATCCCAACTCCCCAGTTCTGCTTGGACTGGGACCATTTCGTCTGTGTTCAGAGTCCACTTCATTTTTCTCACTTGTTGCCAGTCATCTCCTATTCAAGGTAATTCAGGGTCTCATTTCACTCCATTATCAATTTGCAATCCATTCTGTTCTAGCCTAGACAGCAAAATGTATAGGCATCTATAAAATATCCCATAGCACTGCAGAAGACAAGCAAAAAAATAAAATCCCATAAAACATAAAATTTTTATCTTTATGCTTGAGTTTGTATTTTTTCTCTGAGCTCAATATACAACTATGCAACTTCGAATGCTAGGAAAAGGAGAGGATTCTACGCTGATACCACTCTGGGAATTCGGTGGACCTAGTGATAAGCAAGACAATAATGAATTCAAGAAATAGGAAGCAGGCTAGTGTACCTGCAACACAGTAACAAAATGTCATTAAATGTTTTTTGTTGGCAACATATTTTAGTAGGAACCAATTTATAATTTAAAGTCCCACATTGGATTCTCTGTCCTGATATTCAAGGGAATATCTGCTAAGTTTTTTCTCAATATGCATCAAACATCTACTGAAAATTTATTTATATTTGCATGTTAATGTAGTTACCTCATTATTTATGAATATCTTTTTACATATGAATATATTTAGATAGTACTACTCTCATGTATTTACACAGTAATGTAAATAGGTTAATAATTTATTTGGGGGAATGCCTTCCTCTTCACTTTCTGCCCTTCCCAGAAGCCACCTAAAATACTCTGCACCTCACATCTGCTCTCCTCCACTTCTTATAAAACTTTATATACAGGTGCAAAGTAAAAACAAAAAAGTGATAAAATATCATTCAAGCACATTATTTCACTAACACAAGATATTATTTAATTCTTCAATAGCTCTATAAACTAAATGTGAAGGATATTACAATATATAATTATATGTGGAAAAGTCAAACACAGAGACCACCTAAATTTATGTTCCATAACCATGACAGTGCAGGTTTGTGTATTATAACCTCACCTTCAACTTACTGCTCTTCCATTGACTTGGCAGCTGTACTCTTATCATTTCATTTAAAACTAAAAGAAAATAAAAGCTTTGTCTTTAGCTGCACAAGTTAGTATTTGAGCCAACCTGTAAACAAAGTTAGTTGGCAAAATGAGCCAATTCTAGTTCACAAGTGAGCAATAACCCTAGTTAAAATGACATAAATTCATAAGAATTAGCATACTCAACTTGGTACAACTCACAGAAAATGTTAGCACTCCTATGACTTACTGCTGGTAAAATTGTGTAGAACAAAATAAATGTCACTTTTTGAACCAACAATAGGTCCCTTAATTTACTTTGGTGCCTCTTGAGAGTCCATTTGTGCTAAACATTGAGATTTTGTTTGTCGTACATTCTAATGAGTTTGATGCATAGATTTTAATTTTAAAACCTTCTTTCACAAATTAAAAGTTAGGACTGTAATCAGTTTATATTTCTTTAAAAAGTTAAAAAAGTTTGATTATTAGTTTTATAAGTTCTTTATAAATAAATTATAGTTGATATTTTAGAAAATCCTGCTATTTGGATATAGAAATACTATAAATAAAACAAAATGCTAATAAGTTTATTTGCACTGACAGGACGGATCTTCCACTCTATTGGAAAATCATTAGGCACAATTTTAATACAAGACCATCCCATTCTATGCCTTGTTGCTCAGAGGGCCCCCAAATGATCATATTCAGCCTTGAAAGACAGAAATCTAATGAATGAACATAGAAACTTAGACTTACTAAGCCACACTAATGCTAATTTAAAGCAGGATGTCTCTCAGCTGTTAGCCAGTGGTTTATCCCACCATTTTAAAATAACTTTTAAAAAATAAATAATTTTTAAATACTAAGGGAATACTGGGCTAAGGAAAGTTAGGAGAAAATCAGCAACAATTGTTGAGTGTTGACTATTTGAGTTTTACATCCCTTAACTCACAGCTTCAATGAAAGCTAGTTAACTGATAAAACGACAAATTTCTGGGGCTCTATATTTTGAAAGAAAATCTTTTGGCATATTCTGTATTTTAAAACACACTGGAGAATCCCTTAAAATAACAATATCTACAGTTTTTAGAATTGAAAGGGACATTAGAGATGATCTAACCCAGTGGCTCTCAAGCTTTGATGTATATGAGAACCACAGGGGAGCTTTTCAAGTTCCCAATGCCCAATCCAATCAGATCAGAATCACTGGGGCTGGACCCAACCATCACATTTCCTTCAAGTTCATGTGAAGATTTCAATCTATTAAAGAAGAAGGAAAATGAACAGGAGAAAGTGAAGAAGGAAAAAAAGGAAAAATTTGTATTTTCCTTCCTTCAAATGAGAGGAAGGTAAATGAGGAAAGATATTTATTTGACCAGCTTTGTTAGTACACTATGAATTTTGAAAATATAGTTTGCAGGAAACTAGAATAGGCAAATTGAAAATAAAGGCAACTGATGTATTAGGGAGAATATAATAGGTAACACTTAACACTAACAACATCTATTGAATTTCTATAAAATAATTAGTTGAATTTTATAAATTACCAGAAAATTCAACCATAGAGTTCCCAAGAACATTTTGACTATATTATTTCTACTTATAAAGAATATCTGTCTAGTCATTCAGTTAATATTTATTTAAGTCCATCTATGTACCATTAAAAGTATAATTATTGCACAAATATGGGGCCATAATAGACAATGAACCATTCTCTGGAGTCTAACAAAAGAAGCAGATAAATTGGCAGGTACTTATTATTGTATTTCAAGTCTAACAGAAAGGAAATGCCTGGTTATAAAGGATCATAAGACTGAGTTACCAAATTAATAACTGTGAATTAGAAAGCCACCTCAAAGCAAGTGACTTTTAATGTAAGACTAGAGGATTAGTTGAACCAGATAGACAAGGAGGTGAAACAAGAGATTCAACACCAAGGGAAAAGCATGTGCAGGTGCAAGGAGCAGAGCCAGAGCATGTATTCAAGGAACAGGTGCCACTCACATTGGCTACAGAGAAGAGGACAAACAGAAATGGCAAAAAGTAGGACTGAAGAGTAAGCAGTGGCCAGGACACGCAGGGCCGTTAAGACACTCATAAAGAGTTTTAGCATCTCTGAGTGTACAGGACAGCCATTTAAGGGTGTTAAGCAAGAGAGTGACATGATTTGGACAACTAGATAATTCACCTTGGATGCATTATGGAGAATGGATTATAAGGGGTCAAAATCTAAGTGCAACAGACCAGTAAGGAAGCAGCAAAGGTTATTCTGAAACAGGGAAATGCTGGCTTGGATTAGAATACCAACAATGGAAATGGAGAGAAGTGAACTCCAAGAGGTAGAATGAGAAACATTTACAGGTCTAATGTGATAATGGGTAGGAAAGAGAAGAACTAAGGATAAATTCACAAATCAAACTTCACAATAGTTCTGCCTTTCATTTTGAAGGAAAATATGATCTTAGGTGCAGTAAAGGGGGTGAGTACTTCCATTTTGGAAATGCTTGGATGACTACCCTATATATAGTCAGTGAGAAGTTGGTTTTATGAATTTGAACTTGAGGAGAAAAATTCAGGTTGGAGATAGAGAAATTAGCACAAAGCTGGTGTTTTTTTTAAATCAAGGAACAAAATAAATTCTGAGAAGAGAGTTCAGAAAGGTAATTTAGAAGCAGACATGTGTCCCTACATTGTAAACTCTAAAGTTTGGAATCATTTCGATTTACTTTCTCCCCAGTGCCAGAGATAAGTGCCTCGAGCATAGGCATTGTTATCTAAATAAAGTGTTATCCTAATAAACATTGTGTGGGAGACAGGTTGGAAATGCATTTAAAATGGCAGAAACTTGATAGTGTATTGGTGTTGATGGGAAGGAAGCAGGAACTAAAAGAAGGGGTTAAAGATAAAATACAGAGGGAATACTCAGAGGGTAAGAGGTGTGAAGACAGTATGTCAGAAGACAGAAGGGCTTCAGGATCGATGTTAAAGATTACCTTTGGTGTGAAGAAGACCATCCTAAACAGGGACAGTGGGCCGGATGCCAGTCTGTGTTAGGGAGTTCCCACCTGATGCTTTCTCTGCGTAGGATGCTGCTGCAAATACGATGGTATTAGAGGCCTGAGAAATGGAAAGTAACATGCACCTGCACTAAGTGGAAGGTTGCTTCCTGGAAAAAAATAGAAGAAAGATGGAGAGAAAGAACCTGAGCCCAGCTGGGTTTGAATACAAGAATTAGTAGTGGCAACATGTAACTAACTATGTATCTCATCAAGGTCAACAGCAAGGCTTATGCAGGAAGTAGGAGGCAGGATTCAGGTTTGCTGTTTCACCAGATAGCTCTGGTGAGGGTCATCACAGCAAAGAAGGGACACCTGAAAGCTTCAGACTTCTTAAAAAATGCATAAGATAGCTTACTGAATTTTATGCTCTAAGATTATATGTTTTTATAATTATAAAAAAGATGAAAAACCCTGTGAATTGTCCTTTCAGAAAACCATGCAGTTCTTTAGTAGACAGGAAAGGACAAACTAAAAGATAGAATTTGGCTGCTGTACATAAATAATGCAAAGATCATCACAGTAACACCTAGTCCATCGATCCTTGTCAAGAACACAAACTCACACTGACTTTATAAAAACAATTAGGTGATACTAAGAAAATAAAGTTCAGTGTCCTGTCCAATGGTGGAGGTTTCCTATTGCCTTCTTATTTAGATTATACATGGGAAATTCTGCCTTTTCTAAATGTGAAGCACTCAGCCACTGATAGGTATGTGAATTCCAAACTGCCCTCTTGATATTCCGCTTATCTGTCAGACCTCATCCTTACTGGACTATCGCCCCTGAGACAGAGGAATTCCAAGAAGCTGACAAGCCTCCCAAGGAGGAGCATTCTGGACATACCAGGACTTTTGATTCAACACTCACTTGCTCGAGATTCTCCTTTACCCTATAAATTCGTCCCCCCAGCTTGTACTGGTGCTCTTCTCCCTGGGAGAAGTGCCCAGCAGGGTTCCTTTCTTCCTTTCAATAAAGCCTGTTACTCTGGTCTTTTTGGACTCCCATGGATTCCAACATTTAATGCTGAAACCCAGGACAGGGTACTAACTGCCTGGACAATCCCTCTTTGCCGTCCAAACTTACAACCAGGAAAGCAATGGGCAGCAGCAGCTCATCCCGGGCTTACTCCCTGATTTTGTTTGGATGTGTAATTGTAGGTTGATTGGCCAGCAGTTTAACCCTGTCCTGAACCCCTGCTGGACCAGAAAGGTAAGGAGTTTCTCCCTTCCCTTTCCCTGATTGGCCTCCAAATTTCTCTCTACAAACACTCCTTCCTGGTCAGACAGTTTTGACTTTGGACCCCATATCTACAGGTGGTCTGCCTCTACTCCTTTATGGACTTCTATGAAAGTCCAGGCTCACCTAGCGAGGCCCCTCTCCTACATCCCGGGATCTCAGCCTTGGGGTGACGACCTCCTGTCTGAGACTCTCTTTCTATGGAGATTTTCTCCTCTCGGAACTGTGACTGAAGGCGGGGACACCCCCTTCTCTCACCAGTCTCCTCTACTGTGGGCTCCTCTCAGTCCAAACCATCCAGACAGACTCCCCTCGGAATGTGAGCTCTTCCCAATCTCAGGCCTCAGAAACTATTCCTCTACTCCTTCGGGACTCCTCCTTTGGGACTCACCCTACTCTCTGAGGTTCACAGTTTGGGAGGCTTCTACTCCGAGCGGCCTGCTTCTACGGATATCCTGGAAAGTCCAGGTGCCTCGCCAGGTTGCTTTCTACTACCATTACAATATCCTAAGAGATCTTGACAATTTCTGCCACCAGATGGGGAGGGCATCAGAGATTCCTTATGTGCAAGCCTTTCTCCTCCCTTCGCTCCTGTCCTTAATGTCTGTGCCGCTTGTTCTACATGCAGGCTGTTTTTGGCCAAAGAAATCTCACCTCAAACCTCTGCTCCTATTCTTTCCTTTTCCACGGATTCCCAACTCTCTCCCCTTCTGCCTGACCCCTGGGGGCACCCCTCTCTTAGGACCCCTCTCTGGTCCCTCTGCAAATCTCTTCACTTAAGTCTCTTCCCTCCAGAAAGCCTCCTCTCCTCTCTTTGCTAAATCCTCTTTCTCATTCACCTGAAAATACCAGTCTCTCTTTCTCCTCCCCTGCTGGCCAGGGGCCCCTCCATTCTTTACTGTCTTCTTAAACCCTTCCTTCCTCCTTACAGACTGGCAGCTCTGTCTCTTTTTCTTCTTTGACCCATCCATCCCCCTCCTCAGAGACTGACTGTGCCTTCCACTACCTCTGGTTCTCTCACCTCTCTTCAGAACTTCACATCTTTTTGACTCCTCTAACCACATGGCACCACCATTAATACCTCAACCTCTCCCTTTTCCTGAAGATTCTGAGCCTTCTTCTTTTCCTTCCAGCTGCTCACCTGTCCATCCATCTGCTTTCTTTCTTCCTCCCTTCTATGCTGACAACTCCTTGCCATATTGAAAAGCTTAAAAAGCAAAGTTGTCTATTGAGCTGTGTGAGTGAGTAATCCGTCTTGTCTCTTTGTTTGTCGAAAAATATCTCTAGTATAATTTGAATTGAAACAAGTAAAGCACACTCATTTACATTTCTCAATTTATAATTTGTATGTGAAGTCTTTGTTTAATGTGTAACTGTGCCTGTTTCTAATGCTTTAAACCAATAATTTTCCACCTCTTAAACCAGGCTTACTCATCCCCATGGACTCTCCCTACAATACCCCCATCCTTCCTGTACAAAACCTTCAGGGACTTATCGCCTCATACAAGTCTTACATCTAATCAATGAGGTGATAATTCTCCTCCATCCAGTAGTCCCTAATCTAACACATTACTGTCACACATTTCCTCAAACATCACTTACTTCAGGGTCCTAGATCTCAAGAATGCCTTCTTTACCATTCCTCTACACCCTGACATTTACTTTCTGTTTGCATTCACCTGGACTGACCTGGACACTAATGCAGTCCAGCAACTTACATAGACTGTCTTACCCCAGGGGATCAAAAACAGTCCACACCTGTTTGGGAAGGCACTAGCTCAGGATTTAACAGCATGCAATCTCAAAAGTAGTACTCTCTTACAATATGTGAATAACTTATTCCTCTGCAACCCCTCCCTGCCTGCCTCAAGGAGACACACTGCCACCTTTCTTAACTTCCTCACCATGAAGGGATATTGTATCTTCTCTGCTAAGGATCAAGTTCATTCTCAGTCCCTAGTCTATCTAGGCATCACCTTAACCCACACCACCTGAAGTGTCACCCTAGTGTGAACTCAGACCCTCCACAGTCTCCAACCACCTACCACCACATATCAAATCCTTTCTCTCCTCAGTCTAATAGACTTCTTTAAATACTGGATTCCAAAATTTTCTCTCTTAGTCAAGCCCCTCAGTGAGATCTTCTGAGCATGGCTTTTAAAGTCTATAATGGCCAATAAGAAAGAAAAGGCAAATAAGGCCCAAAAGAAGTCAGGAAATACCAGCTTTTGGCATACGCTCTTCAAGACTCCAGTGCCCTAAAGGACTTCATAGAATTCCCTCAGGGCCCTGCTCCAGAGTGGAAACAAAGTTCATTGAACTGCAGCCTGCCAGTTTTCCTGGCTCCATCAAGGGACACATCTTTGCTGTGGAAAGAGGGACATGAGAAGGTAAGCTGCCCCCTTGCTCCATGGAGGGAGGGTTCAGTCTCTTCTAGCCCTGCCCTAGCTACCTGTGACCTGACCTTGCACAGCATGCTGGAATTGCCACTGAAGGCCCAAGGACATTGTTCATGAGCCTAAGGTATTTCTTCCAAATAGCAGATAAACTGATCTCATTTCTTGTAAACACAAGGGCCATCTACTATGACTTGCCTGAATATTTGAGTATTATTTATACTTCGAAGATCTCTACTGTGGGTATTGACAGTCTGATTTTGTTACTTTATTTAATGTATAATATCTCCTTTATTCCTCTTGTCTCAATGCCTCATGCCTATTGTAGGCTGGAACCTTCTGCTAATTCCAGCTAGAAGCAGTGGTCACTAGGACTTAAACTCTAGCTACAAAGTGTATAAATGTAACCACCCTTTCTCTAAGTACTTACAGGATTTACAAGTTACTCAGCAAACTGTTCAAAGATTGTCCAAGATGCGCTTCCAGCAGTACATCACCCAAGGACTGACTTTCACGTGAACAGGTCCACACACTGTGATTCTGACAACTCCTATTGCTGCTAAGGGCAACTCTTTTCTCCACCCTAACCATCTGGAGCTCAGAAACAGAGAAATGAAACCGATCCCTTGTCCATCAATTCTCTATCCACCTCTCAACCTGCATCACCTAATCAGGGGCTTTCTACTTGTGTGGGCAGAAAACCTATATGTATCTCTCTACTAATTAGACAGAAACCTGTATCCTAATCTATCTCACCCCAAATATCAACCTAATCCCACCCCATGAGCCTCTTCCAGTTCCTAGTACACTACCCATCAATCTAAGGATCAAAGAAGCTATACAGGTAATTCCTCTTCTTGTTGCTTTAGGAATCTCTACAGAAGTAGGTCTAGGGGTAGGGGGACTAGACACTTCCTTGTCTTATTCTCACTCTATTTCTCTCTCTCTTTGAAGACCAGCGAATTTGTAAAAAAAAAAACCCAAGACATGGAATCAGTGGCTTCACACAAACTGGATGTCTTAACTATTGCCTTTCATTGATCCACTCACTCTTCTATTTATTTTTCTAACTTTCGAACCCTGCCTCTTACATTTGTTCACTAGTTTCTTACAGAACCACATGCAGAACTTCGCTAATTAGAAAGTTGGAAAAATCTACCTATCCCTACACACAAAACCTGAAACCTGCCCTTGCAAAACAGAAAAATCTGAAACCCAATATCAGCAAACCTCCTAAATCTTACCTTTCAAACCCTACAGGTCCCCTAACCCTAAAGCTCTCCTGTATCCCTGAAGAACTATGAGAATTAATAGCATTCACCTTTTAATGCTTCTCAGTCTTTTTACCCTTCACATAGTAAGGGGACAAGATCACTGGGTCTTCTTGGTGGAAGAAGAGCCTACAAATGGACAAGAAATATTTCTTTTAGCTCAAGCTAACTGCTCTCTCCACGGCTGCCAGGAAGAAATATCTCTAACTTTACCATGGAAGAACTTTCACCCCCCGCTATACAACCCTCCTTATCTCTGCATTCCTGATCTCCAAATTCTTGCCTCCTTCTTTATCAAGTTCCTACAGGCCCAGATGAAAGAAATCTCTAGAATTACCTACAATCAAATGCTCCTATACTCCTATTCCCAATACCCCAAGGAGAACTTCAAAAGGGAAGTAACAAATAGATAAGGATGACAGCAGGAAGAAGCCACCCCTTAGCCCAAGAAGTTCCCTCCAGAATGTTCTCCAAACCCAATTCCTTTTAACCACACATATTCAGTCCTTCTAAAAACTTACACCAACAGGTTTCCTGTCTCTAAAAGTTTCCATATATCCTCCCATTCAAGAGGAACCAGACCAGAGTAATGACGGGGTAGGAAGTGATACCGATATATCTCCCTCAAAACTCAACAAGATCTCAACCAGAAACAGAAAAACCTATTCTTGGAGCCTCCAGATGTTTCACAATACACCTGAAGGTATGGTCAAGCAAAAAATTGGCTAAATATATAACCAAACCCCGAAGGAAATAGGGAGTAAGAAATGATCCACCTTCCTCACTAACCTAAACAGGGCGGCTTTCACTGGGAACTGAGAATATAGAAACTAAGGCAGGCAAAGGGGGTGAATAGATCCAGGCCGTGGCACAAACGGCCGAACCAGGCTGTGGCACGGAGATCCAAGCCGAGGAAAAACTGTTCCTGTGGCAACCCGGGCAATACAAGCTAACACTCGCGCCAAACCCAGACAAAGAAAGACAAGTGGGTCAGCCATTTTCCCTGATCTCCTGGTTAGCGCGCGCAGATAGTGGGCGAGAGATTCCACCTAGAGCCCCAGGAGTGGGCGCCCGTGTTACCCCACAGAGAGGCAGAGTCAGGGGCCTTTGTGTGGGCCAAAAGTGGAATCTCGGGCTGCCCCAGTGCCTTGAAAAAGCCGCGCATGAGGAAGGAGCGAGAGCCAATTCCAATGCTGGAACTTTTCCATGCGGGTGGAGGTTTCACTCAGAGTGTGAGATAGCTGGCCTGATATCCTGGTCTGCGCGCACAGATAGTGAGCGAGAGATTCCTCCGAGTGCCTCAGCAGTGTGCGCCCGTGTTATCCCACAGAGGGGCAGAGCCAGGGGCCTTAGTGTGGGCCAAAAGCGGAATCTCGGACTGCCCCAGCGCCTTGAAAAAGCTGCACATGGGGACGGAGCGAGAGCCAATTCCAACACTGGAAGTTTTCAGTGCGGGTGGGGGTTTCACTCAGAGGGTGAGACTTCCGGCCCAATATCCTGGTATGTGCGCGCAGATAGTGAGGGAGAGTTTCCTCCAAGTGCCCAGGAAGTGGGCGCCCGCCCATGTTACCGGACAAAGTGGCAGAGCCAGAGGTCTTTGAGAGGGCAGAAGCCCCACCTGATTATGCTATCAGCTCTGACTGACTGAGCCTTACCCAGAGCCCTGTGCTGAGTGGGAATAGAGTGGGGAGTTGCCAGCTCTTTGAGCCTCTTACTATCCAGGCAGAGGCAGCAGCAACCCCATAGCTAGATTATCAGGCTACTAATTGAGGAAGGAAAGACTAGAAGAAAGGCTCCAGGAACACGAACTCTCTCACTGTCGGAGCCTATAAATGCTAATGAGCTTAGACTGCCAACGAGACTAAAGCAAAATACATGACATCTCCATAGAGACTTATCAACTGCAAACCTCTACCTGAGCGTGCCAAAGGGGCAGAACCCAGGGTACAGAGTCACCAACCAGGAAGAGGGAGAGAAAAGAAAAAGCAAGAAGATAACCTCTCAAAATCAAGAATAATCCGCAGACTTTATAACCTATCCCTTTTTATTATATTTGTTCATTTGTTTCTCTTATCTTCATTCTTGATATTTTTTTTTCCTCCTCCAATTTGGTCGTTTAACTCTCTGCCGGTCTTACTCTCTCCTCTCCTTGAACTACACTACCCATAAGTGTTACATCTCCCATTATCTTTTCTTTCCTTTATGAGGGTTGCACTCCAAAACCCTTAACTCTCTCTCTCTCTCTCTCTCTCTCTCTCTCTACTCTTTTTTCTTTTTTCTTCTTTTAGTGGTTCCCTCTTTTTTTTCTCTCTCTCTCTTTCTTTTCTCCCTCTATATTAGTTTCTTCCTTTGTCCTTTAAGTCTCCTCTCATTCAAACCTCAATAACGAACAAATTATCTTATCTGGGAATCAAACTTATGTTTGTGGAATTTTGGGGGGTTTTTACTTCACCTTTTTAACTCACTAGCAGTGCTCCCATCCCTGGCTCTCCATTTTATCTACTCCTTGTTTCACTAAATACAATAGTAATTTTTTTATTTCTCCTCCCGTTTTCTTGTTTCCCTCTTAATCCTCTCATCATAACTCTTAGTCAACCAACACCTAAAAGCAAATCATTTTATTCTTGACCAAAATTTTTTCCTTATTTGCTTTTTGTGGGTCAATACCTCCCCTTTTTTTTTCTATTTTTTTTTCCCCTTTATTACTTTTCCCCAATTCAGGTCCTCCATTACAGGCATTGTTTGTTCTATTTAATACAATATAATTCACAGTTCACCACAAGATTTTCTCAAAAAAGAGGGGAGAGGAAAGGAGAGGAAAAAAGGAGGGGGGGAATAATTTCCTTTTTTAAATTTTTATTTTATTTAATTTTTCTTTATTTCAATATTAATTTTTAAAAAAACAACTTTTTTCAATTTTTTATTTCTTTAACTTTTTATTCTTTATTAAATCTCATTAATACTATCAACAAAACCACCCTCAGATGACATTAAAGAAAAGGAAATCGAATATCATGGATACAAAAGAAAGAGAGGTAACACAGCTAGATGAGAAAAAATCTATGGAAAAAAAAAATTAATATATTGGAAACCTTGGAGCTAAATGACAGAGAATTCAAGATACAAATCCTAAAAATCCTCCAAGATATACAAGAAAACACAGAAAGGCAATTTAGGGAGCTCAGAAAACAACTCAATGAACACAAAGAATATATGTCCAAGGAAATTGAAACTATAAAAACAAATCAAACAGAGATGAAAAACTCAATTCACGAGCTGAAAAACGAGGAAACATGCTTAGCTAATAGAACAGGCCAGATGGAAGAGAGGATTAGTGAAATAGAAGACAAGCAACTTGAGGCACAACAGAGAGAAGAGGAAAGAGACTCAAAAATTTAAAAAAATGAGATAGCCCTACAAGAATTACCTGACTCCATCAAAAAGAATAACATAAGAATAATAGGTATATCAGAGGGAGAAGAGAGAGAAAATAGAATGGAGAACATACTCAAACAAATAATAGATGAGAACTTCCCAAGCCTGTGGAAAGAACTAAAGCCTCAAATTCAAGAAGCAAACAGAATTCCGAGTTTTTTTAACCCCTACAAACCTACTCCAAGGCACATCATAATGAAATTGGTACAAACCAATGGCAAAGAAAAAATTCTCAAGGCAGCCAGGGAAAAGAAGAATACAACATATAAAGGAAGGCCCATTAGATTATCATCAGATTTCTCAGCAGAAACTCTACAAGCTAGAAGAGAGTGGACGCCAATATTTAAAGTCCTGAAAGAGAGGAACTTTCAGCCACAAATACTATACCCATCAAAGCTATCCTTCAAATATGAAGGAGAAATAAAAACATTCACAGATACAGAAAAGAGATGAGGGAATTTATCATCAGAAAACTCCCACTCCAGGAATTACTAAAGGGGGTTCTCTAATCAGATACAAAGAACCAAAAAAAAAAAAAAAACAAAGCCACAAGTATAAGCTCCAAGAACACAATAAAACCAAATTTAAACTGTGACAACAAAAAAAAAGGGGGGGGGAGAGGATGGAGATTAACAGTAGCAAAGGACGATGGAGTGCAAAAGTACTCACAAAATAGTGTGCTACAATGAACAGGGTAGGAACCCTTTTCATTACTTAAAGGTAACCACCATTGAAAAAACCACCACAGAAGCACATGAGATAAAAAAGATAGCAACAGAGAAAATATGTATGGAATACAACCAAATAAAAACAAAAGATAGAAAAACGAAAGAGAAGGATCAAACAAGAAACAAAATTAACAGAAAGCAATATATAAAATAGCTATAGGGAACTCACAAGTGTCAATAATTACAATAAATGTAAATGGATTAAATTCACCAATAAAGAGGCACAGAGTAGCAGAATGGATTCAAAAAGAAAATCCAACTTTATGCTGCCTACAGGAAACTCATCTAAGTAACAAGGATAAAAACAAATTCAAAATGAAAAGCTGGAAAACAATACTCCAAGCAAATAACATCCAAAAAAAAGCAGGCGTAGCAATACTCATATCTGATAATGCTGAGTACAAGACAGCAAAAGTACTCAGAGACAAAAATGGCCATTTCATAATGGCTAAGGGGACACTGAATCAAGAAGACGTAACAATTCTTAATATATATGCACCAAACCAAGGAGCACCAAAATATATAAGACAGCTACTTATTGACCTTAAAACAAAAACTGACAAAAATACAATCATACTTGGAGTTGACGGCTCTAGATCGGTCATCCAAACAGAGAATCAATAAAGAGATATTGGCCTTAAATGAAACACTAGAGCACCTGGATATGATAGACATCTACAAGACACTTCACCCCAAAGCAACAGAGTATACATTTTTCTCTAGTGTACATGGAACATTCTCAAGAATTGACCATATGTTGGGCCACAAAAATAACATCAGCAAATTCAGAAAAATTGAAACTGTACCAAGCATATTTTCTGATCATAAAGCCTTGAAACTAGAATTCAACTGCAAAAAAGAAGAAAAAAATCCCACAAAAAAGTGGAAACTAAACAACATACTTTTAAAAAATGAATGTGTTAAAGAAGAAATAAATGCAGAGTTCAAAAGATACATACAGACAAATGAAAATGACAATACGACATATCAGAATCTATGGGATGCAGCAAAAGCAGTGATAAGAGGGAAGTTCATATCACTTCAGGCATATATGAACAAACAAGAGAGAGCCCAAGTGAACCACTTAACTTCCCATCTTAAGGAACTAGAAAAAGAAGAACAAAGACAACCCAAAACCAGCCGAAGAAAGGAGATAATAAAAATCAGAGCAGAAATAAATAAATTAGAGAACAGAAAAACTATAGAAAAAATTAATAGAACAAGGAGCAGGTTCTTTGAAAAGATCAACAAAATTGACAAACCCTTAGCAAGACTTACCAAGGAAAAAAGAGAAAGGACTCATATAAACAAAATCCAAAATGAAAGAGGAGAAATCACCACGGACACCGTAGATATACAAAGAATTATTGTAGAATACTATGGAAAACTTTATGCCACTAAATTCAACAACCTATAAGAAATGGATAAATTCCAAGAACAATACAACCTTCCTAGACTGAGTCAAGAAGAATCAGAAAGCCTAAACAGACCTATTAGTAGAGAAGAAATAGAAAAAACCATTAAAAACCTCCCCAAAAATAAAAGTCCAGGCCATGACGGCTATACCAGCGAATTTTATCAAACATTCAAAGAAGACTTGGTTCCTATTCTACTGAAAGTCTTCCAAAAAATCAAAGAAGAAGCAATACTTCCAAACACATTTTATGAGGCCAACATAACCCTCATACCAAAACCAGGCAAGGATGGCACAAAAAAAGAAAACTACAGACCAATATCTCTAATGAATACAGATGCTAAAATACTAAACAAAATACTAGCAAATCAAATACAACAACATATTAAAAAAATAATACATCATGATCAAGTGGGATTCATCCCAGAATCTCAAGGATGGTTCAACATACGTAAAACGGTTAACGTAATACACCATATCAACAAAACAAAGAACAAAAACCACATGATCTTATCAATAGACACAGAAAAGGCTTTCAATAAATTACAACACAATTTTATGTTTAAGACTCTCAACAAAATGGGTATGGAGGAAAAATATCTCAACATGATAAAGGCCATATATGATAAACCATCAGCTAACATCATATTAAATGGCACTAAACTGAAGGCTTTCCCCCTTAAATCAGGAACAAGACAGGGTTGTCCACTCTCTCCACTCTTATTTAATGTGGTACTAGAGGTTCTAGCCAGAGCAATCAGACAAGACAAAAAATAAAAGGCATCCATATCAGAAAAGAAGAAGTAAAGGTATCACTTTTTGCAGATGATATGATCCTATACATCAAAACCCCCAAAGAATCCACAAAAAGACTACTAGAAACAATAAGCCAATAGAGTAAGGTCGCAGGATACAAAATTAACATACAGAAGTCAATAGCCTTTCTATATGCCAACAATGAAACAACTGAGAACGAACTCAAAAGAATAACCCCCTTCATGATTGCAACAAAAAAAATAAAATACTTAGGAATAAATATAACAAAGAATGTAAAGGACTTATATAATGAAAAATATATACCATTGTTAAGAGAAATCGAAAAAGATATAATGAGATGGAAGAATATACCTTGTTCTTGGTTAGGAAGAATAAATATAATCAAGATGGCCATATTACCCAAAGCAATCTACAAATTTAATGCAATTCCCATCAAAATTCCAATGACATTTTTTAAAGAAATAGCGCAAAAAATCATCAGATTTATATGGAACTATAAAAAAACCCGAATAGCCAAAGCAATCCAAAAGAAAAAGAATGAAGCTGGGAACATTACAATAGCTGACTTCAAACTATCTTATAGGGCCACGACAATCAAAACAGCATGGTATTGGCAGAAAAATAGACACTCAGACCAATAAAACAGAAGAGAAAACCCAGAAATGAAACCACATATATATAGTCAAATAATTTTTGATAAAGGGGCCAACAACACACAATGGAGAAAAGAAAGCCTCTTCAATAAATGGTGCTGGGAAAACTGGAAAGCCACATGCAAAGGAATGAAACTGTACTATAATTTGTCCCCCTGTACTAAAATTAACTCAAAATGGATCAAAGATCTAAACATAAGACCTGAAACAATTAAGTACATAGAAGAAGACATAGGTACTCAATCATGGACCTGGGTTTTAAAGAGCATTTTATGAATTTGACTCCAAAGGCAAGAGAAGTGAAGGCAAAAATTAGTGAGTGGGACTACATCAGACTAAGAAGTTTTTGCTCAGCAAGAGAAAGTGATAACAAAATAAACAGAAAGCCAACTAAATGGGAAATGATATTTTCAAACAACAGCTCAGATAAGGGCCTAATATCCAAAATTTACAAAGAACTCATAAAACTCAACAACAAACAAACAAGCAATCCAATAAATAAATGGGAAGAGGACATGAACAGACACTTCTCCCAGGAAGAAGTACAAATGGCCAACAGATATATGAAAAGATGCTCATCTTCTTTAGCTATTAGAGAAATGCAAATCAAAACTGCAATGAGATACCACCTCACATCTGTTAGATTAGCTATTATTAACAAGACGGGTAATAACAAATGTTGGAGAGGCTGTGGAGAAAAAGGAACCCTCATACACTGTTGTTGGGAATGTAAAGTAGTACAACCATTATGGAAGAAAGTATGGTGGTTCCTCAAAAAACTGAAAATAGAACTACCTTATGACCCAGCAATCCCTCTACTGGGTATATACCCCCAAAACTCAGAAACATTGATACGTAAAGACACATGCAGCCCCATGTTCATTGCAGCATTGTTCACAGTGGCCAGGACATGGAAACAACCAAAAAGGCCGTCAATAGATGACTGGATAAAGAAGATGTGGCATGTATACACTATGGAATACTACTCAGCCATAAGAAATGATGACATCGGATCATTTACAGCAAAATGGTGGGATCTTGATAACATTATATGAATTGAAATAAGTAAATCAGAAAAAACCAGAAACTGCATTATTCCATACGTAGGTGGGACATAAAAGTGAAACTAAGAGACATTGATAAGAGTGTGGTGGTTACAGGGGGAGGGGGGGAAAGGGAGAGGGAAGGGGGAGGGGGAGATGCACAAAGAAAACTAGATAGAAGGTGACAGAGGACAATCTGACTTTGGGTGATGGATGTGCAACATAATTGAACGACAAGATAACCTGGACTTGTTATCTTTGAATATATGTATCCTGATTCATTCATGTCGCCCCATTAAAAAAACAAAATTATTTAAAAAAAAAAAAAAAAAAAAAAAAAAAGAGGAACCAGACCAGCATATCTCATGAGGCTCATCCAGGAGACCATGTATCACCATGTCACCCTGTTCAATCAGTCCTCGCAGCATGCAACTAACAATTATTACCTCACAAAATTTTTTTACTTCCTCAGGTTTTTGAAAATATCACCTGGTTTAGACCTCAAAGCACGGAAATTAATGACCTCCTTAACTGGATGGAGAACTTGGCTTGGCAAGGTTCCTTTCTTGAGTTCTCTCCAGAAGAAACAATAATTTTCCAATTTTTTCTCCTCTTTCTCCTCTTCATGCCTCACCGTATATTTTAAAATTAATAACTGCCTTTCTTTTATATGTAATCACAGAGCTGAGAAATGATAATTACATGAATTCTAAACAGCCCTTTTGATGTTTCGCTTATCTGTCAGACCTCACCCTTGCTGGACTATCACCCTTGAGACAGAGGAATTCCAAGAAGCTGGCAAGCTGCCCCAAGGAGGAGCATAACAGAAAGCTGAAATCCTAAAACTGTAAAAGGGAACATACCAGAACTTTTGACTCAGTACCCCCTCAGGCTCTCCCAAGCACTATATAATTCACCCCTGGTCTGTAACCGGTGCTCTTCTCCCCAAGAAAAGTGCCCGGCAGGGTTCTTTTCTTCCTTTAATAAAGCCTGTTACTCTGATCTTTTCAGACTCCCATGGATTCCAACACCACAAGATAAAAATAACCTCCAAAGAAAATTCATCAAAAACAAGTCGCCTAACTTGATTCCTTAATAAACATAGTAATGACAAGCAAGTGCATTTTTTTAATCCCTACATAATCCACTTTATCAATTTTTCATGCAGGAAGAATATGTCATGTCAAAATGACAAAAAAATTGTAAAGTCTAATTTTGTGTTTTATTTAGAATCTTGTTTAAAAAGTCATACTTTAAGAAAGTAGTAGAATGACAGTTTCACACTTAAGCATGTAAAAATTAAAAGATTATATTTTACTGATTTAAATTCAGCCTCAATTATTTATTGCTAAGCTGTACTGATATATGCTAATTGATATATACTAAATGACAAATTAGTATATCATTGCATTGAACAATATATTTACACACTATACCACTGAAGCTGACTGTATATGTTTATCTATTTGGTGGATGGAAAGAAATCACAAAAATTAAAACTAGCTTTTTCTTACAAATGTGTTGTGGAGCTGTGTACCTGAAACCTGTATAATTTCATTAACCAGTGTAAATTTGATAAATTCAATAAAAGGAAAAGAAAGTCCTCTTGCAAGTAGAAATAACCAAGAGATACCTATTTAATTTGTGAAATAAAAGTCATATTCCTAAAATAAGATTTATAATTTGATTACATTTTATAAAAAAATTAATGATTTCTATTTACTTTTTGTAACCATATTTTCACATAAGAGCAACGCTTTATCAAATAGCTGTTGAACATGCTCTAATTTCAATATTTTCTAATATATTTTTAAAAAGCAGAAACAAACCACTTTGATAGGCTACATTTTAAAGGCAAGGTTACTGTTGTGCCAAATATAAACTCTTTAATTCTTTTAATAAGCATAGAATGTGTTATTCAGATTTAATGGCCAATGTGTTTTCTTAACACAAGACATTTGAAGGCCCTGGCCGGTTGGCTCAGTGGTAGAGCGTCGGCCTGGCGTGCAGAAGTCCCGGGTTCGATTCCCAGCCAGGGCACACAGGAGAAGCACCCATCTGCTTCTCCACCCCTCCCCCTCTCCTTCCTCTCTGTCTCTCTCTTCCCGTCCCGCAGCCGAGGCTCCATTGGAGCAGAGATGACCCGGGCGCTGGGGATGGCTCCTTGGCCTCTGCCCCAGGCGCTAGAGTGGGCTCTGGTCGCAACAGAGCGATGCCCCAGAGGGGCAGAGCATTGCCCCCTGGTGGGCAGAGCATCGCCCCTGGTGGGCGTGCCGGGTGGATCCCGGTGGGGCGCATGCGGGAGTCTGTCTGACTGTCTCTCCCCGTTTCCAGCTTTGGAAAAATACAAAAAAAAAAAAGAAAAAAAGAAAAAAAAAGAAAAGACATTTGAGCAATTAACTCAGTGGAAGTTAGAAATTATTTGTGTTCTTCCCATTTTATTGATTTTCATCAGGTATTAGGTTATGGCTGTAGGTACCCCAATTTGCATCTTTATAGGGAACAACCTGAATGTAAGTAAGGTAAGAAGCAAAATGTTCTTTCTTTAGTAGTTCAATAGACCTTAATGGAAGTCTATTTAGAATATTAGTGCTTTTATACTAAAAAGACCAGGGAAATATTTAGGTAGTGGGACTATCTTATCCCTGTGGCCGACCAAGTAGAAATGTGACTTGCTAAAAGGAAGCCATTAAGCACTAAAAAGGACTTTTTGAGAACTTGAATATACTAAAACACACATTGCCTCTATTCCATAAAGTCTTTATTCTGCATTAGATCACACACTATGAGCTTTAGTTGGTAGTGACCCTCTGTATTCCTCCTATCTTCATTTTTATGATCATTTGATACTTCCCAGTCCATTCCCAGTCTCTAAACCAGCCCTTATTTGAAAGGGGAGTGTTTATGCAGCTCCAGCCCAATGCTCAGAACTAAACATGTTTACCCTGTTATTCTCTTCCCTCATTTGTTGAATTATTGATCATGTAATCCTGTCAGTGAATTTTAAACAAGGGTGGTATGAGTGCAGTTTAGAATAACCTGGGGTATAGGGCTTCAAACACAACCTTTGGGAAACTCCCTGCTCCAAGCCTTGAATTGCTCTGTTCTGAATAATTGTCTTGGAGACAATATTCCGTTTAGGTCTGAGATCATGTAATCTATTCCTGAAAATCTTATCTTCTACAAATTATCTGCTTGCTCAAATTTCCAAATTTTATATACCCCTTAGATTCTTCTATTCCATTATTTAGTCAATTAGATAGAACATTTTATTTATTTTGTAGTAATACTAGTTAATTTTTACTAGTCTTAAATATGTGCCAAACTTTATACTAAGTACCTTATGAGTATTGTCTTATTGTATTTCCTTAATATCCCTACAAGAAACTTTGCTGATATTTATATACAAAAATTAAAATCTACTAAAGTGGCAGAATTTACTCAAAGTCATAAAAGAACAATAGTAAAGTGAGATTCACACATAGGCGACTTTGCTTCAGAAATAAGTAACTGTGTGTTTACCCTTGCCCTCATCCTCCTTTACCTTCTTTCTTCACTTCTTCATTTCTTCAATTCTTCAAGTTCTTTTCCTTCTCTGACTAATGTTCAATTATTCAGCATTGTTGTTTGCTGCCCACCTTCTATCCTTTTCATAATAGCACCCTCTTGGGTTTTTCCTCTATCATTTGCATATCTGATCCTTCCTTTACTTAAAGGGGAACAACCCTGAGTTATACTTGACAATTAACATTGGCTCATTATAAATTTTCTCCTCCTAGTGTGGGCAATGCTTCCTTAACACAAGCAATGACAGACAGTTGATATTAGGTCTAGTACTGGAATAGACCACACTGAAAATATATACTATGTTGATACACTGATTTCTTGATACTATATTTATTCCCTATTACAGAAATTATTAATAAATAGGTCACTAGGGTTTGAATATTATAAAACAAGTTTATTTATTACTTTAAATAGTACTTGGAATAGTAGGTGAATCACCACAACATATAAATCATTGTTATACACACATACACACACACACACACTTATTTAAAAAATACAATGATGACAAAACATGTGAAAATAACAAAACAGCTCTAATGTAGCTTTTAGAAGCTTGAGATAGTACATCTCAGAAATACTTTGGCTAGAAATAGTTTGTTGTCCTTCCTATTAAATGGTAGCAGTAGATCAATGAGTCATAAAATAGAATTATTAGTGGAGTAAAGAACAACTTCTGCTCTAAGTGACTTATGACTACATTTTTCCCCCATTGTTAAGAACACTTTAAGCAACAGAGTCAGTTATGTATTTTCTCTGGGTAAATACCAATCCCCTCTAAATCCATGTCACATTTACAAAGATGAGATTATGGCCAGTTTATATGTAAGAGTAAAATGGTTTTTTATTGGAAACAAGTATAAGATCATATAGATTAAAAATAACACAGTGAGCACTTGGGCATTGATTTTAGTAGTATCATCTAATGATGCAATCTACAGTGTACATAAAGCTACTCAGAACCTAGGTTTCCCCTTAGGTTTTAGATAACACATCTGTTTTACTGAGTATCTACTATAACCCAAGCACTTTTATTGTCTTCTTGGAAAAATTTTGGAGATTATATACCAAAGCAAAGCCTTCAAAAACAAAAATAAACAAGTGAAACTATGTCAAATTTAAAAGCTTCTGCACACAAAGGAAACCACCTACAAAATAAAGAGGAAAACTATAGAGTAGAAGAAAACACTTTTAAATCTAAGGTGACCAATAGTCCTCCTTTAGGGAGGACAGTCCTTCTTTTGTAAGTTCTGTTCTCCCTCAAAAAGTGTCCTTCTACATGTCCCCCTTTTCAATATTGGAAGAATAATCTGTAAATGTCCATATTCGATCGATGCAGAGTGGATCCATTGAGTGTGATGTGACGTATTTGTATTTGACATGACGAATTGTCAAGGATCAGTATAGCGCAGCGAGACGAGATTATGAGATGCATGCACTCTGCACGGGAAACCTTGAGAGAACGCGCGATATACTGAGTGTGCAAATGGCTTTGTGTACTTTACTGAAACACGACACAGCACATATGACATTGTAGACTCACGATTATTTCTTTCTAAGTGAATATTCAATCATAGACAGGTAAGCACAATTCACATTTTATTAATTCATTATCTATTTAATAATTTCCAAATACATATCATTTTATTTATAAGTATTTCCCAAAATTTGAGTTTTAAAGTGGAAATGTAACCTCAAACCATATCTATTAATAATGTATTTTGATTAAATAGTTGCATAAAGCAGATGTTTTTTAATTAGAAAATGATAAATACAACTGAATATCACTCCAAATTTGTGATTTTGTTTGATATTTAGTTTTGTTAATTTAGCTTTTTCAATTGCTAATGATTTTTGGACAAGTGAGAAATTGAGGTTGAATGTTGATACTCTAGCTGCAGTACTTACTATAAAATTCAATAGGAAGGATATTTCTTGTTCAGATATTTCCAGTATTGTGTTACAAGGTGATACATTGACAAAAAATATTTATTCAATGAAAAAGTATTCATTTAGATAATATTATCTAAGTGAGCACTTTTTTCTTACAATTATTATTAAAATTAATAAGCATGTAAGCTAATTATAATATAAAATATTATAAATATTTTATTATGCATTTATCATATTATAGTGTATTATTGTTGCAATGGATAAAATGTTTCTTTTATTTACAATATTGTTTTCATCAATTTCTTTTTGTCCTCCTTTTCACTGTAAAAACGTTGGTCACCTTAGTAAATCATATATCTCATAAAGGGCTAATATCCAAAATATATAAAGAACTCATACAATACAGTAGGAAAAAGCAAATAATCTCAATAAAAATGAGAAGATAAAATAGACATTTAACAAGAGGACATACAAAAGTCAATGAGTACATAAAAATATGTGCCATATCACTAATCATCAAGTAAATGCAAATCAAAACCCAAAATAAGACATCATCTCACATCTTTCAGAATGGCTATCGTAAAAAGACAAAAGAAACACTTGTTGGTAAAGTTGTGGAGCAAAGCTAAGACTTTTGCACTACTGGTATATATGCTATGAAAACAGTTTGGCGAGTCCTTGAAAAATTAAAAATGGAACTATCATATGATCCAGCAATGCCACTTCTGAGTATAGGGCCAAAGAAAATGAAAACAGTGTACATCAATCCATCAATAAATGAACAGAGAAAGATGTGGCACACACACACACACACACACACATACACACACCGCTCACAAAAATTAGGGGATATTTTATCGCTTCCTATTCATTTTGAAATATCCTCTAGTTTTTGTAAGCAGTATATATATGAATATTATTTAACTATGAGAAAAGATATCCTGGTATTTGCAACATCATGGATAAAACTTGAGGGCATTATGCTAAGTGAATTAGTCAGACAAAGATATACAATATAATGTACAGTATGATGGTTTTTGGCAAATTTCCCAGACCTAGGGGGAGGAAACCTAAGGGAGGTATCAATAGACACTAAAGTATCTCCAGAGGACCTGCCTGCCCTCTCTTCCCTTTTGCTCTCCCAGCCCTTGAGGTTGGAATACCTCTTTAGAGTAGTTCATTAGAATTTGTAAGCCTAGGTTCATATACCAATGCTGCTACATCTTGATGAAATATATATGCAAGGAGATCAACATAGGCTTTCTCTAGATAGTTTATGAGAGTATTTAATCATTCTTCATGTACTTATTTTGTAATGTTTTCTAGATTTATATGCACTTTTTTTGTAATAAGAAAAGAAACTTAATTTAAAAAACAACATTTAACAATCAAATTAGCAGCTATGTAGGAGCAGAAAGAGATACCAAGGTTAAATGAAAAGAAACAGAGGTTAGTGAACATTAGGATGGGCGATGAATATTAAAGTATACTTAATACAGGAAATATTAAAAACTTTAGGAACTCAGCCTCTTCTTATTATAAGCATATTAGAAACCCTTAAGGTTTATCATAGCTATTAAATTTATGAACCTATGGATATATAGGTATTAGTCAGTGAATAAGCTGATATTGTTTGCTTCAATTAATATATAATTCAATTCTAAGTCATTTTAAAATTTTTGATTGATATGTACCCTGACCTGAGAGTTTAAAATTTGTATTTCTGGTTTAGTTAATTTTCAAAATTAATAATGCTTATATAAAGCAGTAATGATATACCAAGCATTTTTCTAAGCACTTTATAGATATCTCATATAAACTTCACAATAACCATACGACATGAATACTACTATTAGCATCATTTTGCAATTTAAAAAGGTTAATAAAAACTAAGGTTAAATAAGTCATTCAAGGTTCCACGTCTAATAAGGAATGTCATTTATATTTAACTTCACACAATCAGATTTTTCATTCTCTGATTTAGAACCTGACAGAGGAACAAAGTGAGATCCATAGAGTAGGCAGAAATAAAAATATTATGGAAACATAAGTAATGGTCTAGATCACTTATACAGCCCAATCCTGGAAAAAAGTCATAGTTATTCATCCATCTCTGATTCATTCAAATGTAATTTATTGTGCTCCTAACTAGATTCAAGGCACAGGGTTAATTTCATATGAGAGTTAAACTGCAAACTTATGAGACTCCTCGTATGCCTAATTTGTCATTCAAATTCTATCTAGATACTTAAAATCCACCTTTTCTGGATTTTTTGAAAAGAAGAGAAACACACAAAATTGACTATATTCTAAAATATCATATCATTAATGTGAACTTTAATGTGAAATAATAATGCTTGTTTCACTGTTACTTTAAAAGGGGACTTCATGTATTACAGAGGGAAAACTAATGTTGATGTTCAAGTATCTCTCATGAATGATTTATGTGCCTTTGATTTTCCCTGTGAAGTCATTAGTTACTGATGTGTTGAAAGCTTGTAAGCTACTGAGACTTAGTTTACCTCTGGATAGAGAATCTATTTCATGTTCATTTCAAATCCCTTATCAGGTTTTTCACTTTAATAAAATTATGTCTCATGCTTTTTAAAGTAATTACTTAATTACTAAATCAACTACATTCTAATACCATGGGGAATAAAATTCAATTTTAGTCACTTCATTGGCAATGATAAAATCTAGATGCATTTCCAGAGTTAAAATGGAAACTCTTCAGGAAGCATGACATAATTCATAGCAGTCAAAGGAATTACACACCACATCCTCAATTGGAAATGATTCAGATTTGGATACTCTGCTATCATCTTTTGCTCAGGAGATATTCTGGTAGTTTTTCTTCTTGATTGATTTTTTATTTAGTCTTGTTCTTTAACAAAAGGAATGAAAATCTAAAACTGCTCACAATTCAACAACCTGTGCTATAACAGCATTTCACAGTGGGGCTGCAGAAGGCCAGTGGCTCTACCTCTCTTTCTCTACGGTTGTCTTGGCTTTGCTTGTCTCTAGTATCTGGTTAGGCATCTGAAGCGTTTCTTGTCTAGTACCCAAAAGACCAAAGTAGTGGTGGGATTTAAAGCCACACACTGTGATAATCAGAAGAAAAGAGTCTCTGAAAAGCACTTTTTATTCAGAGCAAGAGGATTTATTTCCAAGAGGACTTGGGGATTTCCCCCACTACATATTGGTCTTAAATATGTATGTACAGTGCATATTTCTCAGATGCCTTGTGCTAATGACCTTAAGAGTTCCTGAATGAATCAGCTAGAAAGGAGGACTGTTTCTTTAGAACAATCAGGTCCACTTGTTGGCAGGCAGAACAACATGAATATACTAATGGTGAACTCAGTCTGTCTGATTCCTGGGTTCTAATGTAGCTTTTTGCATGCTTGTACAATTCACTTAACCTCTCTGTGCTCTACAATTTCCATATATAGAGAGTGGGAATGATAATGGTACTTACCTGATAAGGTTGTGGTAAGATTTAAATGAGTTTTTATTCATAAAACACTTAGAAAAATATCTAGCATATAATAAGCAGTACTTAAATGTTAAAATGGCCCATAAAATCTATTTGAATCATGAGAGATACAACATTGCTGTAAGGTATTTTTCCCCGCCGAGAAGGAAGAAAGAGGCCAGAGCCACAAAGTGTGGAATAGCAAACGGCTTTATTGAGTACAGAGCACACATCCCGCCCGGCAAGGTTCCCTGGCCCCGAGGTAAGATGGAGGCTAGGGAAGTTGCACGGATTAAACCACGTGGGAGATATTTAAAGGGGTCCCTCTAGGGAAGCTAACATGACGCGGTGAAATCCCACTGGCTGGTAGACGGTTGCTTTTTTCCAAAGGGTTCCTGTAAAGCTTCTTTTGGCGCGCTTGGTTGTGGGCGGTCCTAGCCAAAGTTCGCGAGTCTGAGTTCCCCATGTGACCATCCCCCATTATCCACCGACCTTACAATTGCCACAGTGCCCCGGAAGTTCTCAACCACACGTTTTTATGCGTTGGTTACCTACTGATGCAACTGCAAATTTTGCCTTTTTTTTCATTTTTATTTTTATTTCATCAAGGCTTCTACCACAATCTTTACATACAGTGGTTTCCCACAATAGTAGTCCCATGGCACTGCCTTCGTCATGCCTTTAAATATTTATACATACACATCCATCTCCTAATATTTCCAGGTCTTTAATATATGAGAAGAGGTTAGGCCACCTCATTTTATACCTGTACAATCATTTTGTTTGATTATAACTTTGATACTAATTACTGTTCATCCCAATATATATACAAGTATGCTTTATGGTCAAAATAAGGTCGAGAGCTTGATAAAAGGTAGAGAGGAAATGATCTATTTGGCATTGTCTTTGTACCATGACTTCTGTTCTTGGTGCATGTCTGCTCTTCCTCAGAATGCTTTATTTCTAATTTTAAAAGTGCTATTTGAACATTCTAAAATATTTTAGTATCATTTTTACACTTCAAAATTTAATTTCATTACATTCACCATTTTTCAAATATTTTATTTTACTCAGCTTTATACAAAATAAATAAGTGTATAAAATATACTTTACGAATATTATTGGTAACTTTAAGTGAAATGTAAGGTAATTTTAAAATATTAATTTTTATATAAAAATTGATGATTATTTGAAACTTTATACATCAGTGAAAATAAATAACAGCAGGAACAACTACACACACACACACACACAAAGAGAAAGATCTTCAGAGCATAAGAGTCATCAGAGTGGTAATTATAATTTATTGCATTTTATCAAAATTTATTTCTTTTATCATATACTCAAAAATATATTTTATATTCAATCTCACATAACAACCACTTGACTTTATAAAGAATACACCTATCAAATTTTAGAAACAAAAAGGACTCCAAAGATGGTTTAACCTACCTCCTTTGAACTTTAAATGAGTAAAGAGAGGTCTACAAATACAGTGAAATCCAGCAAGTAGTGCACACGTTGGGTGGAATCTTAGTCTGCTGCTCCCTTACTCAGTGTCTATTTTTTACTGTACTATGCCATCTATTACATTGTTATTATTTTTGGTTGAAGAAAAACTGAGGTTTTAGTGCGAATGAATGACAAGAACTGTTTCAATGAGTCATTTCCATACTACTGCTACTATCTGCCAAGCCACAAAGATGAGAACACAACAAAATCAACTTTTCATTTTGCATTTAGACTTTTCTTTTTATCAAATGTGAAAAATAATTAATTATTACAAAAGTCTTTCTTAGATTTTTTTTATGGTATTTCTTACTTTAATCATGTATTGATATATAGTCAGTTCATTTAGGAGCACAGAAGTCTGCATGCATGAAGAAATCACAGGGATTGATATAAACTGTATTAAAATACCCTTAGCAATCATTCGCAATTATGTAATAACATAATTTGTTTGATTTTCTTTACAACATTAATTTCTATTGAATATTTTTTCTCTAATTCTCAACTAAACATAGAATGTTTGTTAGACATGAAAAGAAGACTCTGGAAGATTTTAGTTTTATTCCTAAGGCAATCTAAAGAGTAAAAGGGATGATAACCTAGAATATTTGTAGCTAAAATAAGTGATTAAAGAAGCATTATTATTCACAGACAGTGGATATGAGAGAACCGTAACAACTAGAGAAATATATCAACTAATTCCCCAGAGGTAGGTAGTAAATGATTTTGACAAATGCATGATCACAAAGATCTGATAGGTAAAATGAAAAGTTAATCTTAAACACCAACATTTTTCTTGTTAAATGAAACTGTTAATACTATCTCAAGGTTTCATTATCAAAAGAGTAAACTATATTTTATTCATTGAAGTTTTTTATTTGCTGCACAGTTTTTTCTAGTTTGCATTTTTCATTCATGTATAATCAGTAAGTTTCCCCCTTGTATTGGTGGGATCTCATTTTCTTCCTGCCCTGAGTCTTTTAAAGCCAGCTAGGAGTCATCCACTTTTTTTCTTTTCAAACACGTTTAGGCCTTTACAGGCTGTTCCTTTGCTTTCTAATCCTATTGTAAGACATTTCTTTTGTTGGCTGCTCATTCATATGCTTCTATACAAAAAATTTTTAGTTTGCTCAAAGTGATAGTGAGAATCCCAAAATAAAAAAAAGGTGGCTCTCTACTTTAAATCCAGTTTTAGAAGATTATAGTGTGAAGCAGTGGTGGGATTCACCCAGTTCACACTGCTTGGGCAGAACCGATACATAATTTGTTGTTGAGTTTGGTGAGCTGGTTGTTAAAATGGCACTAGTAATCAGGGTTCTCTCTAAGGAGGGCACCTTGGCAGCTGCCCAATGTAGAAAGCACAAGTTTACATTCCTTACTCTTTTTAAATTTTCATCTGTACAACAGCGTATTCTAAGCCCATAGTAATGTTCATTCCATTCATAGGTGAAAAAAAATGGCAAGTGAGGACACCAGTCAAGAAGCAATATGAAAATATCTTAAATAACAGTTTTATTGTTTTTTTGCTAGGTATTATTTAATATTTTTAATGGTTTAAAACCCTTATCTAGTTTTGTGTACTTTTATTGTTCTAATTTAAGTATTAAATGCGTGAAATAATAAACTACCTCTCAGTATATTGTTATTTTATATTTAAAACAGTCATTAGGGAGAAGAATCGGTTGTTAAATTATTTGAATCCCATCAATGGTGTGAAGGTATGCCTAAATTTAAAGTTATATGAATTTTAGAAAATATTTACATTTTCTTGCTGATGAATTAGCAACACAAATTTAAGATAGATGTTGAGAATTTTCAGCTCTTGTTGTTATTTCTTTCTGTACTTAATCTCAAAGTGTGCTTTTCTGTAATTTTTTAATCTTTCTCTTCATAATTTATAAACACTAATTTGTTTCTTTTTTCATCTGTTTATTTTATCGATGAATGTTTTTATTTCTTCCTTGGCATTATTTTGCTGATATACCTCTTGACTTTATGTTCAAGTTGTTTGATATTGGTTTTACATAGCACATAAGAATAAGTAAACCAAATTAGGCAACTTTCTAAACATTTAGACTTTTTAAATATACTACCTTTTTGTGATCACAATGTTGTTATTCTCTAACTTTGGTCTATTAATACCAGGAGCCTACAAACTACTACCTGTTATATAAAGTAAAGCTTTTTCTTTAACGAGCTGATGTCTCTTTTGCTTAATTAAAATTTTAATTATCATTTATTTGTTATTTTATGTTAAAGAATTGCATTTACTTGTAAAAATGATTACCATTCATTTATCTTCATTTTTATATATGTAGTTACTAAAGTTACATTCAGAAATTGAAATATCTCTTTATGTGTACTTCTTAACACTTACTAAACATAGTTGAGTATGACTGTCATAGTTTTTAAATTTATTCATTAAACATATATTTTTTTATATTGGTTAATTTTAGAGAGACAAAGAGTGGATGAGGGAGAGAGAGAGAGAGCACTCATTTGTTGTTCCACTTAGTTATGCACTCACTGGTTGCTTCCTGTATGTGCCTGGACCAGTTGACTGAGCTAACCAGTTAGGGCCTCCACATGCATATTCTATGAATCTACTTGTGCCTTATGTAGTGAAATAGGAATTTATAACATCACAAGTATAGTTTCTATCATTTACAGGGAGGTCTTGTAATATATTTTATCATTTAAAAAAATTGCACAAATAAAAGCAAAACGAATTATTTTAATGTAGAAATCAATTTCAAAGCATGAAATTGAACCTCTTACTTTGAAAGTTAATTCACATTATAATGTAGTTATTGAAAATAATGTATGCCTTTCTGTTAGGGCTATCTTCCTGAAGTAGCATCCTTGAAAACTCAACCTTTTAATGTTTCCATCAGTATGACTAGAATTTTAATAATGCCTATTTATGTATAGCATATTTTCCCTCAAATAATCCATAGCAGTTATAAAAATGTATTTTTCCCAATAGCCCATATTAATCACATGGTTTAGGTTGTCTTCTCCATTTTATAGATAAAAAGCTTTATGCAAATTGACATAAAAGGGAATGTCTGAGAATGATGTTAAGAGTGAATAAGAGTTTATAAAATAAGAGTAGATGGAAAGGGAGAGGATTTTAAGCAATAATTGCAAACAAATAGAAGCATAATATAACAGGGCATGTGTCCCTCTCATGTGTTCTCACAGTGTATTTCATTTATTTATTTTAATCACTGCCTCTGTTACTAGAGTATATGTACTTGAGCATACCTTGTGATAAAATAGTATCTTAAAAATTATTTGGACTCCACACATAAGTGAACAAAATAAACTAATAAACAAAATAGAAACAGATTCATATAGAGTGAGAACACACTGACAGCTCAGAGGGGAGAGGGGTTGAGGGCTGGATGAAAAAGGTGAAGGGATTATGCAAAGAAAAAAATCTCACAGACACAGACAACAGGGAGAGGGGACATGGAAAGAGGTAGACGAGTATGAAGGAGGAATAACTGGTGATGGAAAGAGACTTGCCTTGGGGTAGTGAACACACAATACAATATACAGATGATGTATTATAAAAATTGTACAACTAAAACTATGTAATTTTATTAACCAATGTCACCCCAATAAATTCATTAAAAAACTTAAAAAGATAAAGTAAACATTAAATAATATTTACCTTGACTTCTATAGAATCAAAAGAATGAAAATTACTTCTTGAAAGTTACAACTTACATACTAATGGCTGAAAACACAGATCTTTATATTTTCATTCTTTCCACACATATCAGCATATTGAGAACGTATGGTGTGCCCCATATTCTGTTAGGCATAGGGGAAAGGAGGTAAGAATGACTGCCCAACTTGAGTCTTGCATTGAGAAAATGAACAAATAAACCATTAACATACCTGTGAGTCCATTGTTACTTCTTAGATTCTAACCTTACCAGAAAGAGAATGAAATTCTTTATGGAATGAGAAAGAACAGTGCAGGTGTCAGTGTGTAACACATTTGCCATGCTCAAGTGCCTTTGCATAAGTAAATGCAGACCTGCTAACTCCTCCCCTGGAGGAGCAGGAATTCCTCATCCTTCTCCCTCCGTTTACCTTGACATCTCTTACAGATAGTGGCTAATAATTTTCTACCCAGGTTCCCTGCTCTTTTGGAGAGCACACTGCATGGCTCAAGGGTTGTAGGAGCCAGATCAACCTCTTTCACACCCCAGCTCTACTACTTTTAGCCTTATCACCTTGGGAAAACCCTCTCTACCTCAATTTCTTTTACATTCTTAAACTGGGAGGCTTAAATAGGATAGCAAAATAATACCTGTATAGTAACTAGCACAGTGCCTAATGCATAATAGATATTCTTCCTTTCTCCTTTTTTTTGTGAAATAAGTTATTCAAATCTTGCTCAAGAATAAAGGTTATTAAGTTCAACTCCCTCCAATGGGAAGAAATAATTTAAATTTATGTAAAGTAATCGCATTAAAACTTTGTCTTAATGATTAGTCAATCCTATCAATAAAAGGAAAAACAAACTCTTTAGAAGAGCTCCCCCTGCATTCCACTAACTTGCTAAAAATTGTTTTTCTAGACTTTCCTTAAGAATCTTGCTACAAAGATTAGCATAAAGACTGCAGTCTGCATTCTACTATGCATTCTTTATTTGTATACAATGGTATTTACTGAGATTACTAAAATTTTCTTCTGCTAAACCTACAATGGCTGCTATTTTTTGAACAGATTACAATATATTGTGCATATCTTGAGGCTGTTTCTTTTCTTTTTCCTTTGTAGTCAAAACCACTATTTGCAGAGTACTTTGCTCTCTGTAACACTGCCTCTCCCATTCTAGTTTGGATGGATGCTTTGGTCAGAAAAGAGCTTTACCCTTTCCTACTGCTCTACCTTGTTCTCCTTGCCCACAGCGAAATCACAGCCTGAAGCTTCTGTCAGATATTTTTTCTGTTCTCTCTGTTGACATCTTCTATTTTCCAACTCCCGTTTCAAAATTGAATACTCTACGGCTGTACATTCTCTTGACACTTGGGAATTCTGTGCCAAAATAAGTATTCCTTTATTGGCTGTGGGTGATAGAGGCCAGTACTTAATCCCCAGAGCCTCTTTCCTGCTATTTAATGTACCACTGCGCAAGATTTGATGCTGTCCAGTTTTCCCAGAAGGTGGAAAGCCATACATGTCCATTGGTTATGTTGCTTGACCCTTTGGCCACATTGCTTTTCATTCTTCCCACATGACTTGTATCACTGAAGGGCAATGGCTGAGGGGCGGGAAATGGGGGCAAAATGTAATGTCTTTGTGTCTTCACTCTCTACAAACGCCTAGAAATGCGTTATTTTTTTGTGGTGTCCAGGACTCATAATGGTCTTTGCACTTCCCTCTACATCATCTTTACTGAGTAGTAAGGAATGTAAGTGAAAAATGTAATAAAGGATACAAATAGCAATTCACAGTATTTTTACCAGAGACAACGAGAACATGACTGCCCAAATAGTGTGATGTGATACAAAGACATGGATCTGTGATCCACAGAACTAGGTTCAAATGCCAGCCACACCAAGTATGAGTTGGATAACGTTGCACCAATTCATTAATTTCTTTAGGGTGTGGTTGCATCTCCTTGAAATATATATTAAATAAGATAGCGACCGTTCAGCAGGCTATTTCACTAGTACATTCTAACAGCTCAGCTTTTCTACAGTGTTTGATGTTCATTGTCTATAATAAGTTTTTCTTACTAGTTGTCTGTATGGGTTTGTTTTGGTAAAGTATATTACTATGGCTACTAAATAATAATATCTTCTCTTTACTTGGGAAGGGTATTATTATTTCTATCGCTTTTACAAACCTGACTGTCATTGCTTTGTGGACGGGATTGAAGACCTGGAATTCTGCCCTCATCACAATTTTGTCCTTTTGGAAAAATCACTTAAAATTTGTGTTTTGGTCATCTTTTTCATAAAAGAAAAAAAAAATCTAAGTATTTTTACCCTAACTCACAGGGTCATTGTGAGAGAAAAATGAGTTAATGTTTATTGATCACTTAGAGCAGAAGCTGGCACAGAGAAGTACTCAATACATGACCACTTGCACTGACTACTGACTGTCCGTGATCTATTTCAGGATTTGTATACTTTCTGAAGTGTTATATATTACATTTATTTTTAAGTGAGAGGCAGGGAGGTAGTGACACAGACTCCCTTATGTGCCCCTGATTGGGACCCACCCAGAAAGCCCCTGACCCCATGATGCTCTGCCCATCCAGATTCACTGCTCCATTACTCAGCAACTGAGCTATTCTAGCACCTTAGGTAAGGCCATGGAGCCATCCTCAGTGCCTGCGGCCAACTTTGTTTGAACCATTCAAGCCATGGCTCCAGAAGGGGAAGAAAAAAAGAGAAGAAGGGGCAGAGGGAGGGTGGAGAAGCAGATGATGGCGTCTCCCGTGTGTTCTGACTGGAATTAAACGTGGGACTTCTGCACACAAGGCCGATGCTAGACCTCGACCACTGAGCCAACTAGCTAGGGCCACTTTATCTTATTAATTAGTCTCATTCAATTCTATTTCTTTCCTTTACTGTGATCAACAGAATTCTAATCTGACTTTTAAAGGTTTTGATATTTTATACATAGGCTACCACCTAAATCACTTTACAGTGGAAAAGAATTTGACTGCAAATAGAAGAAAACGGCATTTATTTTTCTGATATCATTTTCTCTTAAACATATTATTCATTGGTCTTTTGAAGGCCTTTGCAGCCCATATTTCCATTCAGTAATGTGTAGTCTACCATAAAGTATTTTAGGTCTCATGTAAATATGATTCTTGTTTTCATCTATCAATTTCAAGGAAGTGTTCTAATCCACATTAAAAAATTAGCAAAATATCTAAATTGGTGCTATAAAAAGTTAGCTATTAACACAATTTCTGAGTGACATCTGTGATCACATGTGGAAATGGCAACTGCACACTTGGTTTTCTTCTGCTTGGGCAGTTATGTGCACCTACACACTTGACCCATCTTGTTCTTTTCTGATTATGACAAGTAGACACATCCTAACACTGGCTCTGCTAATAGTAACCTCAGACATTTCTAGTACTTTTTTTCAAGTTATAAAATATTTCAAATAAACAGGGAAGCAAAAGGATGAATATAATGAAACATGTGTACCTACCACATAACTGCACCATATTTTAACATTGTCTTCCATTTCACTTTTATTTTTAAAGAATCAAAGCATTGAGGACATAGAGGTAAGTCTGTGTTCACCCCTCCTTAATTCCATCCCTCTTTCTTGCTCAGTCTGCAGAGGAAACCACTGGTATAATTTTTCTATTTATACTTTTAATACATGATTTATATTTTTATATCAGTATGGGTCCATACAAATGTAGAGTTTTATTTAACTCTTTCAAATTTACATATAGTCTTATATTCAACGTATGCCTCTACATTTTTTCCTTAAAACTGTATTTGTGCAATTTATTCATGCTTACCCACAAAAATGTGAAATTAATTTCACATTTTAATTGTTTTGTAACATTCTATTGTGCATGCATGTGTGTGTGTGTTACACACACACAAACACACATATGTTTTTCTACTGATAGATGTTTAGAATATAAGGTTTTCCTTTTTTGTGTGTTCTGTTTATTTGATTGATTTTGCTATTACATTTTAGTATGTGTCTCCTCACATTGAGGTAGAGTTGCTCGGTCAAATGCTATGCATTTACTAAACTATTTTCAAGCCATTCTTCAAAGCAGTAGCATCTACTTATATTACCTACATCAGTGTGTGAGTCTCTGTGCTCCACATTCTTGTCAGCATTTTGTGCTGTCAGTCTTTTTAGTCTCTGCAAATCTATCAATTTGCAGAGTAAATTGTTTTACTTTTTATTTCCCTGATTACTGTTTTCTTCTACTTAAATGAAGAAAATTGGCATTTACAGTTAATTATTCAATATTGATTTATAATGACTCATTATCTATTAAGTATTAATTAATCTGTTTTATATAACTTTTGAAAACCTAGCAAATATTGATTTTCCTTGATCAATAAATTTCTTTTTGGGATTATCTACTCAAATGTCCTCTAGGAAAAATAGAAGATAAAAGAAATTTTTCTTTCCTTTTTTTTTTTTTTTTTTTTTTAGCCAACATGTCATTGTGAAAGAAGACAAGCTGGTAAAATTTTATATTGATTTGGTATGTTCAGCAATCATTTATAAGAGCAAATACAGAGTATAAGATACATATTAAAGAACTGACTAAAAATGACTAAGCAAGACTACAGTTTTTCTTCCCATTATGCCATTTCATGTGGGTATTTAAGAAATGCCTGCTGATGATACAATAATGATAATATTATAGTTAAAATCATTTAAAAATTATATGATCAGTTAACTATTCATGTTAACTATTCATAGTCTAAGAGTTAGAAACTGCTGTAATTATGGTTGACAGGTCTCTTTAAATAAACCTTTTTCTTCACTATAACTCCACTTTTATTTTATAAGGACAAACTAAACTTACTTTATTTTGCAGAGCTATCTTTACAGACTCCTTTTTTTAAAAACTAAATATGACCTCAGTTTTCCTTCAAAGACCATAGTAAACTAAACCATATTACAACTTAAAAATCCATCAAAGGTGTGCCATTGACTTTAATAAAAAAATCTCAATTATTTACAATGAAACACAAATTGCTATCCACTTTTTTGACCATATTGAACTACTACTTGAAATTCATAGATCTTCTTTAGTCTCTCATCATCATTCAGCAACATGAGCATTATCTCTTCAGGAAAACCATTTACATACATTCTAAGTTTCCTAGCATATACTTATATTCCTTTTTTTTTTTTTTCCTACTTCTGTGGCCATTTGCCAACTGGTGGATTTCCATTTATATATGTCTATGACACCACAAGTTTATTATTAATTGAACATCTCTCTTACCCACTATTGGGCAGATAAAATGTATTATGCTCACTTTGTTAATGATGGCACTGCCCACGTGGAGGTCCATCTCCCAGATGATGGTATTGGTTGCCCTTCTTGCTTGGGATGGGTGTGATTACATTAATGTGTGTTGGGGGAGGGCTGTGGGCAGGCAGCATCCTTGTAGCCTGGGGCTTGGTTTTAGGACTAAGCCTTTCCCACCCTTTTTAATGTGGGGTGGTGCAATCCCATCATGCCTCAGATAAGTGACTTTGTATTAGACTTCTCTATTTTGTAAATTGGATTAAAGGTTTTGATTAAAGGTTTTGATTTCTGCACAATAAAGTGGGGCAGACTGAGAGCTTGCTCTCTTGGTTCCTGAGGTTAGCATTAGAGGAGACAGCAGAGAAGAGAGAGCAGAGAGCAGAGCAGAGAAAGGCCATGTGGAAATGGTCAGGAGTAACAGCCAAGATGGTGGAGTGCTGAGTGAGAAGCCAGTTTGTGAAGAGTTTGTAGGGAGAAGGAAGGAAATCGAGAACAGAGGTGAATAAGTCTGGTGAGCTAGAAACCTTTGATTCTAGGAAACTCGGATAAGTCAGTGGCTTTGTGAGCACTGAATGTGAGTGGGTTTTGGAGCCCAGTGTATGTTTTTACTTGCCCGCCAGGTGCAAGCTAGGATTAAAGACTATGGCCCACCAGTTTGTGGCTCCATTGTTTCTTTACCGACTGTCCGAATCCAATGCGAACCTGCATAGGCCAGAAGGCTGCTGTGATAGTGGCCCTGGCCATGGCTTCTGGCTTTACAAGCCCAATGTGTGTTTTCACTTGCCCGCTAGGTGCAAGTTAGGATTAAAAATGATGGCCCACCAGTTTTTGGCTCTGTTGTTTCTTTACCAACTGTCCAAATCCAATAAGAACTTGCATGTGAATGGCCACAATGGTGGCTACTGGCCATACACCCACTAATACCTGGTTCTTCAGTGAAGAACATGACTTCTCATCCAGTTGCACAAGACAAGACCTGGTATCAGTGCTTTTTCCTCCCTCATCCTCAGCATTCAATTAGTGATCACCAAGTATTTATACTTTTCACATTCTACTTCTTATATTACTTAGAAATCTATTCTCTTCTCTTCACCCCCACACTCAATACCATCATCATACCATCTTGACATTTTTTGCCAAGAGTCCTCACCTCCACCATATTCAATCTTCATCTCTAAACTATGACCTCATTTTCCCAAGTCTGAGCTATCTGCCCTGCCCTCCTTCCACCCCCATTTCTGGTGAGAGAGCACCTCCCAGAAACACCATAGCACATCTTATGTACCAGTGTCACCAAATCCATGCACCTTTTCTGTTTATTAGTTCTTCCCTACCAGGCCATGGGATCTTTAAGGACAAAGGCCCATCCTTCATGATTTTATCACCAACTCTGAGAATGGTATACGATGCCATCATCATATTCAGGAACTATCTGCTAAAAAAATCTATTAGAAGCCCTGGCTGGTTGGCTCAGTGGTAGAGCATTGGCCCAGCGTGTGGAAGTCCCAGGTTCAATTCCCAGTCAGGGCATATAAGAGAAGCGACCATCTGTTTCTCCATCCTTCCCCCTCCTTTGTGTGTGTTTGTATGTCTCTCTCTCCTCCTCCTGCAGATGCGCTTCGAATAGTTCAAGCATATTGCCCCTGGGCATTGAGGATGGCTCCATGGCCTTGCCTCAGGCACTGAAATAGCTCATTTGCTGAGCAATGGAGCAGCTGCCCCAGATGAGCAGAGCATCACCCTGTAAGGGGGTTTCCAGGTGTATCCCAGTAGAACCACATGCAGGAGCCTTTCTCTCTGCCTCACCATCTCTCACTTAATAAAAGAAAGAAAAGAATCAATTAGAATAAATCTAATGAGATGGACATTATTAAGAAAAATAGCCTGAGGGTTACTTGGTTACTTGTCCTCTTTTATTGTTTTTAACTAAGAAATGTTTCTGACTGATATGACAATAATTTTAACTTCTAGAAATCTTTAAAGAGTTTTAGTCTAACATTGCAATTAAGGGAAATGCAATAAAAACAAGTCTTTAAGAACATTAGACCATAGTACATAATTAGAAATAGATGCTAAAATTTGTTGCTTTAATGCCACATTTTTTGTTGTGTTCTAACACAACAAAAAAAAACGCTGTCCCATTCCTTCCTGAAAGATATGTTTTTTTATTTGTAGCTAAGTATCAGTTACTATCCAGAAGACAATGGAAAAAAATCTATAAAAACTATTATTTTCAGTGACATTCTGTGTACCAGAGAAAGCACTGTGATGGGTTGAGATTTAATTTAACAAATAAACCAAACAACTGTCACAAGAAGTCGATATCTACAAGAATGTTTCTAAAGGCACACAAAATGAATCTGTGTTAAACAACATTATGGTGAGAAAGTATAGATAAACTATATGCATAAATACATAAATCTGTATAGCAGTGAATGTGAACATTTCTGAATAAGCAGGCTCAATTTAAATGTCAAAAAATCAAGAACTGATATAATCTGAGTTGCAATTTTAAGTCTCATTAGAAAAAAGCTTAATGACACAATGCTACCAAAAACTAAGTACTGTACCCTAAATTTAAATGTCTTAATCCCAATAGTGCCCACATATCTTTCAAAATATATATATGTATGCGAGTGTGTGAACTACATTTAGTCTTCAAATGCTTCTACTGTATTTAGTCTTCAAATGCTATTTTATCTACATATAAATTTTCTAATTTGAAGTTAGTTGAGAGCTACTGATACCTCTTATATAAGAAGCATTACTGGTTAGAAAACAGAGACCATGCTTTGTGGGCTTTGCATCCCTTATGCTAGGTACAATGTCTGGCATCTAGTAGGTATGCAATACATGACCAGTTGAATAAACCAAAACATTTTGTCTTTACAGTATTAAAGAGTTAATGTTGTTGCCTGACCAGGCGGTGGCACAGTGGATAGAGCATAAGCTTGGGATGCTGTGAACCCAGGTGCAAAACCACGAGGTCCCTGGCTTGATTGTGGGCTCACCAGCTTGAGTGCGGGGTCATCAGCTTGAGTGAGAGATCATAGACATGACCCCATGGTTGCTGGCTTGAGCCCAAAGTACACTGGCTTGAAACCCAAGGTTACTGGCTTGAGCCCAAGATCACTGGCCTGAGCAAGGGGTCACAGGCTCGGTTGCAGCTCCCTGGTCAAGGCACATAAGAGAAAGCAATCAATGAACAACTAAGGTGCTGCAATGAAGAATTGATGCTTTTCTCATCTCTCTCCCTTCTTGTCAGTCTATCTCTCTCTCTGCTAAAAAAACAAACAAACAAAAATACCTACCAAAAAATACATTTTTTTTTAGATTTTCAATTTATTCACTTTTTAGAGAGAGAGAGAAAGGAAGATAGTGAAAGAGAAGGGGTGGGGGAAGGAGCAGGAAGCATCAACTCCCATATGTGCCTTGACCAGGCAAGACCAGGGTTTTGAACCAGGAACCTAAATGTTCCAGATTGAAGCTTTATCCACTGCACCATTACAGGTCAGGTGACAAAATACATTTGTAAAAGAACACTATAATAAAAAGATCATCATGTTATACTGAGGTTCCCAGGTTGCTGAAAGAAATTCTGCATGTAGCTACCAGGACGTCTGAACCCACTTGGTATGTATGCATTGCCACACTTTCAGTGACAGCTGCTGCTTTTGCCATGGGTTTAATGAAGGGAAGTGATGGACTGTGGAAGACCTCAGATAGAAGACGCCTTTACAGGAAAAGTGTCAGGGTGAATGGTTCTGTCAGTGGCATGAAGGATCCAATGGCACTCATTAATTTCAGTAACAGTACTATATATGGAAATGGGAGACACACAGAGCTCAAAATGGAAAATATGTTATGTACGGAGTTCTTTTTACCTGTTTGAACATAATTGCTGGCAGTTAGAATTTCAGTCTTTATTAATTTCATGGGAATTTTCTCCATGGATTTACCTAAGATGAAACTCTTAGCCTGTATCTTTAAATACTTACTTTAGCTTTAGGCGTACTGTGAACTCTAGTCAGACTGAATAAATATTCTTGAGCTTTGCTTTGTGCATCGAGCTCTCCTGAGGATCTCGTAGGCAATAGATTGTAGTTCAAGATACTGAAAATGGCTTTAATTCTGTGATATGATGTATTTTCCCAAAAACTGATGTGTGTTTTAACTTGTTGAACTCTTCATCTATACATCCAGAGGGAAGTGGTAGTAAGGAATAATAATATGTCCCTGGTTTAAAGAAAAATACATAGATACCCCCATGAACATAGATTTATTAATTAAATATAAAAAAAGATGACAACAATAAATCTTGCAGGGTAGGCTGATATGCGGTGCTTAAGATCTTACTTATCAAGCCTGTATTGAAAGAACTCAGCAGACAGCCACCCTAAGAGTTAACGCAATGTATTTAGCATCTATTCTTGGTGTACTTGCTTGTTTTGATAAATTAAGCCAGAAATCTACATTATACATTTAGTTGGATTATTACTTATATTAAAGCCTCTTGGTTGCTTTTCTTGTATATTTTATAACAGGTTAAATAGGACAACAGAATACACAAAATAATATAGAATTTATTTGTTCTTATGAAGATTTAAGATTCAATGTTTTCTCCCTTTATGGATTTTTTCTCCTGCCTTCATAAAAGGGCCCTGTGCTACAGGTTGGAGTCAGGCTGACGCTCCGCTGTTCAGCGTTCAGGGTTTGCAGCGGAGCATCCGGAACGGCACCAGCTCTCCCCACTGAAGTCTGTGCTGAACTCTGGGAACACTGCCCAACGAGTCACAGCCTCAGTCACATTAATGCAGAAGGCTGGGGAGAATTATAAGAATCCTACTTTATAGTTCACAGAACATTTTATTGGTGCTCTTCTAAAAACAACCTCCTACCAAAGATGTCTGTGACCAAAGACTGATCCTGGTAATGAGATGAGAAGGTAGCCACTTAATAGAAGACTCAGAGACTTTTGGCTGGTGACCATTTAGATAATATTGTTAAATGATGTAATATATGCATATATTTTATAAAATTGTAGAGTTCTATTAATTTAAGCCTGTTAATTAACTTGCCATACACACACACACACACACACACACACACACACACACACACACACACACACATATATATATATTTGGGAGAATGTATATATACTCTCCCAAAAGTGCCAATTGATCTTTTATATAAGAATGAAAGCTTAATGTTGTATCTAATATACTATGTAAGATTATTTTAAGAGGAAAACATTTTTTTTGAGGAATCATGTCACTTTATTTGTAAATATCCATAATATAAAATGAACTTTTAAATTTTTCATTCCATTTTATGTATTTTTATTAAATTTATTGGGGTGGCCTGACCTGTGGTGGCGCAGTGGATAAGGCATCGACCTGGAATGCTGAGGTCACCGGTTCAAAACCCTGGGCTTGCCTGGTCAAGGCACATATGGGAGCTGATGCTTCCTGCTTCTCTCTCTCTCTCCCTCTCTCTCATTTTCTCTCTCTCTCTCTCCTGTCTGAAATGAATAAATAAAGTCTTTAGAAAAATTAAAAAAAAATAAATTTATTGGAGTGATATTGGTTAATAAGATGATAGGTTTCAAGTGTACGTTTCTATGATACATGTTCTGTATTATTGTACTATGTGCCCACCACCTAAAGTCAAATTATCTTCTGTCACCATATATCATATTTGCACCACTTTATTTTTTTATTATTATTTAATTAATTGTGTTACATAGATTCTAGTGTCGCCCCAAATGCATCCTCCCTCCCCCTTATTTCCCTCAACATCTCCCTCCCCCTCCTGACAGTGCCCTCCCCTTCAAGTTTATACCATCCTATCACCCCTTTCCCTCTGTCCTCTTTTAAGAGGAAAACTTTTTACTAAGCATGTCAGATGTTGGCATTTGGCTTCCAAGGGTGCTGGCATTTTTTGTGGCATCTCTTTGATCTTTAGCAGAACTGAGTTGAAAAAAAAAGAAAATAATAATAGGTCTTTTTAGATTCTAAATATTTGGTATATTAAATTCGGAGGTCAGATCACCACCTAAATATTTGTCAGAATGATTTCCACTGCTGTTTAGAATTCAGGCTGGATTTTTATAGTAATCAACAAAATTACATAAGCTTAATGAACAGTGAGGGTTAATGTGCAAGAATGTCTGTGTGCTACCACACAGTCACGAGCCTAGTGACTATATGAGAAATATGGGTCATGTGGAAAAATGTAGTGAACCCTTTGACACTGAAAATATTGCTTAACACAATTGTCATTTCTTAGTCTTCATCTCACCTGCTTGGTCATCAGCATTTGACACGACCGAGCACCGCCTCCTCTACACTATTTTCGTAGCTTCCAATATGTTTTCCCCTGGCTTTCCTCCCACTTCTCTGGTCATTCCTTCTTTGCAGGCTCTCCCTGTTCCTCTTGAACTCTTAATTTTACAGCACTCCAGGGCTCAGTTCTTGGACTTCTTTTCTTCTCTAGCAATACTCCCCCTTTGTGATTTCATCTGGCTTTAAATACCACCTAGACTGATGACTCTTAACATTTTTACCTCCAGCCTGTATTCCCTTAAACTCCAACTTATAATTGCAAACTCACTTGGATGACTAATGGGCATCTTCAATTTAACATGTCCAAGCTCCTAATCATCTCCCTCAAGCCTACTTTTACTACTGTCTTTCTCATTTCAGTTAATGTCAATTTCACTCTTCCTGTTGCTCAGGCCAAAAGCCTCGGAGGCAGTACTGACTCATTACTTTCTCTCATGCCCACATCGTCTCTGTCAGCAGCTCCTGTTGGCTCTAACTTCAAACTACATCTAGAATTTGACCACGTCTCACCCCCTACTGCTAATATTTGAGTTCAATCCACAGTCATCTTTGCCAGAATTGTTTTGCTAACCTCCTAACTGGTTTCTTTACTTTATTTCTTTCTCTTTTCAGTATTTTATCACATGTCAGAAGATTGGTTTTGTCAAAACATGTCAGATCATGTTACCCTTCTGCTCAAAATTTTCACTGTATGGATGATACTTGAACACTTTAACATGAAGTATAACTTGGCCCTGACAGTTGAAATGAATTCCGGCATCAACCTAATAAGACTGGGTAATCCCTACTAAAATGATTCTAATACTCAATTCCAATATGGGGATGTGTTAAGGGTGACGTGGGATCCCCACACCAACAAGCAATCTTGGACAACAGCTGAGTTTTCTATCATTCAATTCAATTCAATTCTGATACTATCTACCCTGAGATAGCATCAGATCTTACAGGTTAAGGGTTCATTCCTACCAGAGTGTCACTCCCTGTGACATACACATACTTCAGAGGACACAATTCCAGGTTGTCACCAGTGCTAATGATAAACTGGCTATAGGTATAGGTTTTAGTGACTCCATGGGTTTGATTAATTTACTAGAGGAATTTATAGAACTCAAAGAAACATTTTACTAACTATCTTACCAATTTATTATAAAATGATAAAACTCAGAAACAGCCATATTGAAGATATGCAGAGGGCAAGGTGTAGAGAAAGGACCAGGAGCTTTCTGGCATCATTACATGGGCATGACTAAGTCATTGGCCACTGAAGATTGATTCAACCTCCTCCTCCTCTTCCCTCCCTGGAGATCTGGGAGTAGGACTAAAAGTTCAGCCCCTTTGATTAAATGGTTGATTCCCCTGGCAATGAGTCCATATCTTCTGGTTACCTAGGGACTTCCAAAAGCAATTTCATTAGCCTAACAAAAAACACCTTTTCTCTTATCATAGGTAATTCTATTAGTTTTGGCAACTCTGGATCAGAAATAGGGTTAAGAACAAATGCATATTTCTTTTATTATTTTTATTAACTTTTAATTTATTGATTTTACATGGATTCAAGTGTCCCACTGAATATAACTCCCTCACCCCCACCCCTGTGTCCCTTTTTTTATATCCCATTTGCTCCCCTCCCCCTAACTTCCTCCCCCCTTCCCTCTAGGATTTGCTGTCCTGTTATCTGTATCTCTGTGTTATGTATATATAGTTTCACTAATCTGTTTAACTCCTCAGATCCTGTCCCCTCATCCCTCTTCCTTCTGACTGCTGTCCCCTCTGGTCCCTGTGACTCTGCCTCTGTCTCTATTCCGTTCCTCAGTTCATTTTGTTCATTAGATTCCACATATATGTGAGATCACATGATATTGTCTTTCTCTGCCTGGCTTATTTCACTGAGCATAATAATCTCCAGGTGCATCCATGCCATCACAAAAGGTAAGATTTCCTTCCTTTTCACAGCTGCACAGAATTCCACTGAGTATATGAACCACTGCTTTTTTAAAAAATTAATTATTATTATTATTATTAAATTTAATGCAGTGACATTGATAAATCAGGGTACATATGTTGAGAGAAAACATCTCCAGATTATTTTGACATTTGATTATGCTGTATACCCATCACCCAAAGTCAAATTGTTCTCCGTCACCTCCTATCTGATTTTCTTTGTGCCCCTCCCCTCCCCCCACCCAATCTCTCTCCCTCCTCGCCCCATCTCCCCAACACCCTCAACCCCCACCCCATTTCCATCATTTTCTTATCCATTTCTCTGAGTCTCATTTTTATGTCCCATCTTTGTATGGATTCATATAGTTCTTAGTTTTTTCTGGTTTACTTATTTCACTCCGTATAATGTTATCAAGGTCCATCCATGTTATTATAAATGATCCAATGTCATCATTTCTTATGACTGAGTAGTATTCCATAGTATATATGTACCAAAGCTTTTTAATCCACTCATCCTCTGACAGACACTTGGGCTGTTTCCAGATCTTGGCTATTATAAACAATGCTGCAATAAACACAGGTGAACATTTCTTCTTTTGAATCAGTGATCTGGTATTCTTAGGATATATTCCTAAAAGTGGGATAGCTGGGTCAAAGGGCAGTTCCATTTTGAATTTTTTGAGGAAACCCTATACAGTTCTCCACAGGATCTGCACAAGTTGGCATTACCACCAGCAGTACAGGAGGGTTCCCTTTTCTCCACACCCTTGCCAGCATTTATTGTGTGTTGTTTTCTTAATGAGCGCCATTCTGACTGATGTGAGGTGATATTTCATTATGGTTTTAATTTGCATTTCTTTAATGATTAGTGATGTTGAACATTTTTTCATATGCCTATTGGCCATATCTGTGTCCTTTTTGGAGAAGTGTCTATTCATTTCTTTTGCCCATTTTTTAATTGGATTGTTTACCTTCCTGGTTTTAAGTTTTAGAAGTTCTTTATAAATATTGTTTATTAAACTTTTATCAGCCATATTGATGAATATGTCCTCCCATTGTGTGGGTTGTCTTTTTATTTTGTTCATGGTGTCTTTTGCTGTGCAAAAGCTTTTCAGTTTGATATAGTCTTATTTGTTCATCCTGTCCTTTATTTCCCTTGCCCATGGAGATAAATCGGCAAAAATATTGCTGCGAGTTATGTCGGAGAGCTTATTGCCTATGTTTTTCTCTAGGATACTTATGGTTTTATGACTTACATTTAAGTCTTTTTTTTTAGTTTATTTATTTATTTTTTTAAAATAATTTTATATTTTTAATGGGGCGACATCAATAAATCAGGATACATATATTCAAAGATAACAAGTCCAGGTCATCTTGTCGTTCAATTATGTTGCATACCCATCACCCAAAGTCAGATTGTCCTCTGTCACCTTCTATCTAGTTTTCTTTGTGCCCCTCCCCCTCCCCCTTTCCCTCTCCCTCTCCCTCCTCCCCCCGTAACCACCACACTCTTATCAATGTCTCTTAGTTTTACTTTTATGTCCCACCTATGTATGGAATAATGCAGTTCCTGGTTTTTTCTGATTTACTTATTTCACTTCGTATCATGTTATCAAGATCCCACCATTTTGCTGTAAATGATTCGATGTCATCCTTTCTTATGGCTGAGTAGTATTCCATAGTGTATATGTGCCACATCTTCTTTATCCAGTCATCTATTGACGGCCTTTTTGGTTGTTTCCATGTCCTGGCCACTGTGAACAATGCTGCAATGAACACGGGGCTGCATGTGTCTTTACGTATCAATGTTTCTGAGTTTTGGGGGTATATACCCAGTAGAGGGATTGCTGGGTCATAAGGTAGTTCTATTTGCAGTTTTTTGAGGAACCACCATACTTTCTTCCATAATGATTGTACTACTTTACATTCCCACCAACAGTGTATGAGGGTTCCTTTTTCTCCACAGCCTCTCCAACATTTGCTATTACCTGTCTTGTTAATAATAGCTAATCTAACAGATGTGAGGTGGTATCTCATTGCAGTTTTGATTTGCATTTCTCTAATAGCTAAAGAAGATGAGCATCTTTTCATATATCTGTTGGCCATTTGTATTTCTTCCTGGGAGAAGTGTCTGTTTATGTCCTCTTCCCATTTTTTTATTGGATTGTTTGTTTGTTTGTTGTTGAGTTTTATGAGTTCTTTGTATATTTTGTCCATTTTGATTTTATTTTTGTGAATGGTGTAAGTTGGTGGTCTAGTTTCATTTTTTGCTTGTACCTGTTTAATTTTCCCAATACCATTTATTAAAGAGACTGTCCTTACTCAATTGTATGCTCTTACCTTCTTCGTCAAATATCAATTGATCATAAAGGCATGGGTTTATTTCTGGGTTCTCTGTTCCATTTCATTGATCTGTATGCCTGTTCTTATGCCAGTCCCAAGCTGTTTTGAGTATAATGGCCTTGTAGTATAACTTGATATCAGGAAGTGTGATACCATCCACTTTATTCTTTATTTTCAAGATTGCTGAGACTATTCATGCTCTTTTTTGGTTCTATAAATTTTTGGAATATTTGTTCTATATCTTTGAAGTATGCCAGTGGTATTTAAATAGGAATTGCATTAAATTTATAGATTGCTTTGGGTAATATAGACGTTTTAATGATGTTTATTCTTCCTATCCATGAACATGGTATATGCTTCCACGTGTTTGTATCTTCCATGATTTCTTTTATGAACGTTTTATAATATTCAGAGTAAAAGTCTTTTACCTCCTTGGTTAAATTTACTTCTAGGTTCTTTATTTTTTGTTGTTGTCGTTGCAATACTGAAGGGGATTGTTTCCTTAATTTGTCTTTCAGACAGTTTAGTGTTTGTATAAAAAAGGGCAATGATTTCTGAATATTAATTTTATATCCTGTCACCTTGCCAAATTCTTTTATCAGGTCCAGTAGTTTTTTGACTGAGATTTTAGGATTTTCTATGTACGGTATGATGTCATCAGCAAATAATGATAGTTTTACTTCTTCTTTTCCTATTTGAAAGCCTTTTATTTCTTCTTATTGTCTGATTGCTATGGCTAGGACTTCCAGAACTATGTTGAATAAGAGTGATGAAAGGGGACACCCCTGCCTTGTTCCTGATCTTAAGGGAATTGCTTTTAATTTTTGCCCATTGACTATGATGTTGGCTGTGTGTTTGTCATAGATGGCCTTTATCATGTTGAGGTATGTTCCCGGTATTCCAACTTTGCTGAGAGTTTTGATCATAAATGGGTGATGGATTTTATCAAATGCTTTTTCTGCATCTATTGATATTATCATGTGATTTTTATCCTTCCGTTTGTTTGTGTGGTGAATCACATTGATTGATTTGCAAATATTGTGCCGACCTTGCCTCCCTAGAATAAATCCCACTTGATCGTGATGTATCATTTTTTTCATGTATTGCTGGATCTGATTTGCTAATATTTTGTTGAGAATTTTAACATCTATATTCATCAGGGATATTGGCCTCTAGTTTTCTTTCTTTCTAGTGTCTTTTCCTGAATTTGGAATGAGGATTATACTTGCCTCACAAAAAGAGCTTGGAAGTCTTCCCTGTTTTTAATTTTTTGAAATAGCTTGAGATGGATAGTTGTTAGTTCTTTGAATATTTGGTAAAATTCACCTGTGAAGCCTTCTAGTCCAAGACTTTTCTTTGGTGGGAGTTTTTTTTTTTATAACTGTTTCAATTTCATTTGTTGTAATCAGTGTGTTTAGGTTTTCTGATTCTTCCAGATTGAGTTTTGGAAGGTTATATGTATCTAGGAATTTATCCATTTCATCTAGGTTGTCCAATTTTTTGGCATACAGATCTTCATAGTATTTTCTTACAATCCTTTGTATTTCTGTGGTGTCAGTTGTTACTTTGCCACTTTCATTTCTAATTTTATTTATTTGAGTCCTCTCTCTTTTTTTCTTGATGCATCTGGTTAAAGGTTTATCAATCTTATTTACCTTTTCAAAAAACCAGCCCTTGGTTTGATTGATCTACTGTATTTTTTTTTTTTTTTTTTTGGCCTGTATGTCATTTATTTCCGCTCTGATCTTTATTATTTCCTTCCTTCTATTTCCTCTGGGCTTTTACTTGCTGTTTTTTTATAATTCTTTTAGATGCATGTTTAAGTTGTTCATTTGAGCTTTTTTTTAGCTTCTTAAGGTACGCCTGTAGTGCTATGAACTTACCTCTCAGGACTGCTATTGTTATGTCCCATAAATTATGAGTTGTTGTGTGTTCATTTTCATTTGTTTCAAGAAAATTTCTGATTTCTTCCATGATCTTGTTGTTAATCCCTTCATTGTTTAATATTATGCTTGTAAAGCCAGTAGCCACGGCCACCATCACAGCCACCTGGCCCGTATGGGTTTACATTTGATTTGGATAGATGGTAATTGAAACAATGAAGCCAAGAACTGGTGGTCCATTACCTTTAATCCTAGCTTGCACCTGGTGGGTGAGAAATATACACAGTGGAAAAACTCTTCGCTTTCCATTCAGGGCTCCCAAAGCCACTGACTTATTCAAGTTTCCTAGAATCAAAGGTTTCTACCTCACCAGTCTTATTCACCTCTGTTCCCCATCTCCTTCTCTCTGCACAAACTCTGCATGAACTGGCTTCTCCTTAAGCACTCCATCATTTTGGCTGCTTCTCTTCTACAATGCTAATCTCAGGAACTGAGAGCTAGCTCCCGGTCTGCCCCATTTTATAGTGTAGAAATCAAAACCTTTAATTCAATATAGAAACAAGGAAGTCTCTGAAACAAAGTCACTTATCTGAGGCATAATGGAATTCCTCATGAGAGTGCACCACCCCACATCAAAAAGGGTGGAAAAGGTTTAGTTCTAAAACCAAGCCAAAGGCTACAAGGATCCTGCCTGCCCGCAGCCCTCCCACAACACACATTAATATAATCACACGCATCACAAGCAAGAGGGCAATTTATATTATCACCTGGGTGACGGGCTTCCCCGTAGGCATCGACATCTTTAACAAAGTGAGCATAATATATTTTATCTGCCCAACACTACTTTAAATGTGTGTATTTTTCCCCTTATATCTCCTTGTTGGTCAAATAAGTTTGTAAAATGTAATTTTTACATTTGCTCACTTTTATTGTTAAAAATGGCCACTGCCAATGTGAATGGCGCTGCCAGGTGAAACTGCTATTACCTTCCTGCTTGGGAAGGAGCTTTGTTATGCTAATGTGTGCCTGCGAAGTGGTTTTGTTCAAAAAAGTTTTAAGAAGAAGGAGAAAGAAGAGGAAGGAAGCCATGTTTTTGCAGAGTTTCTGCAGAGGGAAAGAGATGGGGAGCCAGAGGGGACTGAGGCTGGTGGGGGACCTTTGATTCTAGGAAAAAACGGAAAAGATTCTCCTGGTTGTAACTGAAGAATGTGTGACTGGGTTTTGGTGCTCAGTGTGTTTTTACTTGCTGGCCAGTTGCAAGGCTAGAGTAAAGGAACGGCCTACCATTTTTCGGTTCTGCTGTTTCTTTACTGTCTGTCTAAATCTAATGGGAACCTGCACATGCTTGGCTGGGATGGCAACGGCTACTGGCCATACAGTCCTGTTTTCACAGAACTCGTGTTGATAAAATTATAGTCCAAAAACCCTCTCATCAGGCTGGATGTTAAGAGTACACATAGGAGCAAGGAGTGTTTTTCAAAGAAAATTTAAAGCACTAAACAGAGAGATCCTTCACTCACAAACGTTGAAGACTGAGGAGATGGCGTGATTCTTTGGTTAAGGCTGGGTGTGGGATGCAGGCAGATGAAGCCAGATGCACTGGCTCTGACTTCTTGCATTTCAGACCAAGTGGGCCTGCTCTAGTCAGATCTGTCAGAAACAGTGTCAAAGGGCAGCTGTCGATGTCAGATATACAGGAGGGCATTTCCACATCCAGTGAGACAAGACATGCCTGTTCTCAGGGACTACACTGACCTAATTACTTCCTATCCCTAGAGAGGTACTCTGCAGACTTCCTCCTTATCTTTCAAAGTTTTAGAGACACACAACACTGACTATATCCTGTCAGGGACTATTTTTCCAGCTTGAATCCAGTAAGCAAAGGCATCTGCTGTTTTATTTCCTGGTCTGCCCACTATTGTCAGGCATTTTAGTTTGAAAAGTACATAAAGCAACTCCAAAGCCTCATTCCATTCCTCCTTGCTAATAGAACTTCAATTTTATTTAGGGTTCCATGCCTCCAGAAAAACAGATTCCTCTGTTTTTTGTTCATCCTGATTACCCACTGTTCACTTTGCCTATGACAAGACTGAGGAGGGAGGCCTGGAGTATAGTCTACTTCTGGCCACTATGACATAATGAAATAATCTTTAGAGAAAGAGGTAAACACAAATTTTAATGCAAGAACTTATAAGGAAATGTGACATGCACACATACACACACCAGAGAGTACTCTGGAAAGCCTGAGGAAGAAAAAGTTAAATCACCCAGGGAAAATTATTTCAAGAATTCAGGAAGGCACAGTGACATTAGAACTAAACCTTCAGAGTTTGAAGGGTGACTGCAAAGCTTTTTGTTAAATGGGAAAAAAAAGAGAAAAAACAGCATATTTGAAGGTATCAGATGAAGGTATGTTTGGAGAAAAAGGGAGGACTAATGTGGCTAGAGAAGTGTATTTATAGGGCAAGTGACGGAATTAACCTGCAAAGCTGAACTGAACCTAAATTGAAAGAACCTTAAATGCTGTCTGTTGGGCAGATAAAATATATTACGCTCAGTTTTTTAAAGATGGCGCTGCCCACCTGGAAGGCCATCACCCAGGTGATATTAATGTGTATTGGGGGCGGGCTGTGGGCAGGCAGGATTCTTGTAGCCTGGGGCTTGGTTTTAGCACTAAGCCTTTCCCACCCTTTTTGATGTGGGATGGTACAATCCCATCATGCCTCAGATAAGTGACTTTGTATTAGAGACTTCCCTATTTTGTATATTGGATTAAAGGTTTTGATTTCTGCACTATAAAGTGGGGCAGACTAGAAGCTTGCTCTCTCGGTTTCTGATATTAGCATTAGAGGAGAGAGCAGAGAGGAGAGCAGAGAGAGGCCACATGGAGGAGGCCAGGAGAAGCAGCCAGGATGGTGGAGTGCTGAGTGAGAAGCCAGTTTGTGAGAGTTTGTGCAGGAAGAAGGAAGGAGATGGGGAACAGAGGTAAATAAGGCTGGTGAACTAGAAACTGTTTGATTATAGGAAACTCGGATAAGTCAGTAGCTTTGTGAGCACTGAATGAGTGGGTTTGGAAGCCCAGTGTGTGTTTTTACTTGCCTGCTGGGTGCAAGCTAAGATTAAAGATGATGGCCCACCAGTTCTTGGCTCCATTGTTTCATTACCATCTGTCTGAATCTAATGTGAACCTACATTGGCTGGGCAGCTGTGATGGTGGCCGTGGCCACTGGCTTCACATTTGGCTTAGTCTGTGGCAGGATTCCAAACAAATGAGTATGGAGCCACCACCACCTTTGAGTGGTGGAGTAGAGGACTGGCTGCTGTTATGGTTCCCCATGGCTGTACTTTTGGGGGCCATAGGCTGGTTGACTTTTACAGCCATGTGTGAGGAAACCGAGAGCTCTGTGAAAGAGGCTGCCTGGGACCTGCAAACTGAGTAGTGGAAGGAGCTGGAGCAAATGTGGAGAGACAGATGCTGAACCTGAAACTGGAGGAAGCGCTGGAAGAGGAGGTCTACCAGGTTTGCGAGACTCGCCTGGAAATGGAGCAGCCGCTGGAGGAATCACAGGTTCATGAGTCGCAGATCACTGTGGAGCTCCTTTCTACTTGCAGGATGTACGCTTCCCAATTTATGAATCATTGAGTCATCAATTAGATCTTCAATTTTTCTCAGTTGATTTTTTTTGTATTTTTCTGAAGTGAGAAGTAAAGAGTCAGAAAGACTGACTCCTGCATGCACCTAACCAGGATCCACCTGGCATGCCCACCAGGGGGCGACATTTTGCCCATCCCGGCCATTGCTCCATTGCGGCCGGAGCCATTCTATCACCTGAGGGGGAGGCCATGGAGCCATCCTCAACACCCGGGCCAACTTTGCTCCAATGGAGCCTTGGCTGCGGGAGGGGAAGAGAGAAATAGAGAGAAAAGAGAGGGTGGAGGGTGGAGAAGCAGTTGGGTGCTTCTCCTGTTGTCTGTGGCCTGGAATCAAATCCAGGACTTCCACGTGTGGGGCCAACGCTCTAGCGCTGAGCCAACCGGCCAGGGCCTCGTTTGATTTTTTATAATAGTACAAAAGCCATTCCGGTTTCAGTGCTGCCGTGATAACTGAGATTTCTTTCGCAGCCAGCCTCATCATGAGCAACTTCTCCTTTTACCCATTGCTGCTTCCCTTCTTCCTGTAAGTGTTCTTCTTACATGCAATCTCTATTCCAGTGTCTTCTGTAGGGGGAGTCCCAGCTGAATATACATCATCTCTAACACATAAGATATTGAGTACCTGTGCTATTTCATGTAGTTGTGTTTCAATCCTTGAAGAGACCTCTCACTAAACACTTGCTTTACTCTGACTATACATTTAAATTAAATATTATCCACAATGGAACATTATAACCAGAAGAATTTGCTCATTTTATAACCGGTCTGATAATCCAATTTAAAATTTCAATATGTAGTATCAAAAAAGCAAGGCAATATATGCCCAAGAGTGAGGATATGTGACAGTTAGAATCATATGCATTACTCCGTAGCTGCTTGTAGAATTGAACAGAACTAAAAAGAAAAAGGGGCTCACAGTTTTATATTCAGCTAATTCAATTAAGGGTTACTATTTTTCTGTACTAAATTGATTTTCATTATCTGCACAGAGAATGTTAGCCAAATGGTATTGAGACATTTAATTATATTTTAGTTATATTCATACACCTACCACACACGCACATGCACACACACACACACACACACACACACGCTCAATTGGCTTGCTCAAGTATAGTCAGAGTACTAAAACAAAGGAATAATCTCATCTTTTAAAAAGCAGAAGTTATCAAATTGAATTTTTAAAAATCTAACTATATGCCCTTTTCAAAAGATACATTTAAAAGCAAACAACCTAAAAGAAAATAGTATGATGGAATATAATGTATACCAAAGGCATTCTATTTAAAAAAATGCAATATAAATATCAAACTGAATTTATTTTCAGAGAAAAATCTATACAAAGATTATAACATAAGTGACAATCAGCCAGCAAGTTAGAACATTTATTATCATATATACACATAAATACATAGCCTAGAAATATAAAAACAGTAACTGAAAAACTATATAGAACAAATTATAGTGAAATTTAATTATATTTTATAGCCCCTTTCCACACATAAACACATATACCATTGGTGTCTCAGATTTAGTTAAAAAAAAATAAAACTCAGAAAAAGTACTAAAACCTAACTGTCCTAGGCAGTAGCTGTCACCACAGTGTTTATCTATATTAAAATCAATTAAAGTTAAAAATAAAATTAAAATTTCAAATTGAATTCTTCAGTCATACTAGCTACATTTTAAGAGTCCAGTTAACTATGTGTATTGAGTGATCATGTTATTATCCACCTCAAATATGGAACATTTCCATCATCACAGAAAGTTCTATTGTACAGTGCTGTTACAGAGTAGAGATCAAACTTGTAACAGAGAAGAAAAACAGATGGAGGATAGTAAGTAAAGACAGAATTGTTTTTTTAATGTTCCTTAATTTTTTTTTAAAGAACTGTATTTGTAGATTAATTGTATATCTAAAATTACTTAAAAAAAACCCCACCACTCCTCACAAAACAGGTAACTTTAATAACAATTATTCCATGAATGCAAATTTCTTAGATATTCATATTTATAAAAATTTCCGGCCCTGGCCAGTTGGCTCAGTGGTAGAGCGTCGGCCTGGCATGCGGGGGACCCGGGTTTGATTCCCGGCCAGGGCACACAGGAGAAGCGCCCATTTGCTTCTCCACCCCCACCCCCCTCCTTCCTCTCTGTCTCTCTCTTCCCCTCCCGCAGCCAAGGCTCCATTGGAGCAAAGATGGCCCGCGCGCTGGGGATGGCTCCTTGGCCTCTGCCCCAGGCACTAGAGTGGCTCTGGTTGCAACAGAGCGAAGCCCCGGAGGGGCAGAGCGTCGCCCCCTGGTGGGCAGAGCTTCGTTCGCCCCTGGTGGGCGTGCCGGGTGGATCCCGGTCTGGCGCATGCGGGAGTCTGTCTGACTGTCTCTCCCCGTTTCCAGCTTCAGAAAAATACAAAAAAAAAAAAAAAAAAAATACATCATTAAGGTGGGCCCTAATCCATTGATTGAAGTTCTTATAAGAATAGAAAATTAGGGTGTAGAAATGTTCAGAGGAAGGAACATGTGAAGACAATGGGAGAACTGGCCACTTACCACCCTCAGAAAACACTAACCTTGTGGGCACCTTGCTCTTTGATTTGTACCCTCCAGAACTGTGAGAAAATAAATTCCTGTTTTCCACACCCTTCAATCTGTGGTATTATGGCAACCCTAACAAATTCATACAACATGCTTTATATCTTTCTTTGACACAAGACTCTGTCTCACACCTGTCTACTGACAATGATCATAAATTTCAATGTGTTGATCATATTATTTAAAAAAACCCTCAAAATTATAGCATGCATAATTTAGAGCTTGTTTTCTGAATCAGATATTAAAAGGCACTCAGACTTCAGAATGTGGTTCATGCTGAATAGGATGTACTGTTCTGGAGCCAGGAATGCATCTGCTCTTTATTAGTGTTTTTCGCTTGATTCTCTCAGCTGTGCACAGAAGAAACCAGATGAGAGCATGGCACAGACCTCTGCAACACACTGTCAAGCCCATGGCGATTATATGCACTGTCCGTGGCGGACAGGAGGCTGTGTTATGTTTAATGGCTGAAGATAAAAAGATCAAGTATGATGCTACAATTGCATCCTCACTATTTAAAAATATTTTTGAAAAATATACTACCATAATAATAATTGGATCTCATAGTGTACACTCTTGGTGATTTCACAAACTGATGGAAGCATTAGACATTAGAAGCTCATGGGTGCATGAGTCAACCAAGGGTTATTGCTAACAACACACTTTACAAATAAATTAACTTAATTGGCCTTGTAACCCTAGAAGCTACAACTATTATTACCAAATTTTACAGTTGGGGGACCTAAGTTACAGGGAGACTGAGCAAAGTTGTCAAGGTCCCGAAAGCTGCCCCCGGTTCTGAAGCCTGGTTCTCTGTGCTCTGAACCATTGTGTTAACAGTTTCGTTGCAAAGATCTCTGCTAACATTTGCTTTCAAGCATAAATTTACCCACATATAGGGAGAAATGAACCTGTCAGGTTCAATCCACATGCATCCCAGTTAATACTTTACATAAAGAAAAAAAAATTTAAACTGGCAAATCTATAGCCTTTAGGGATACATAGATATTCAGGTTGTAGTGTTGTAAAACAATCAAAGAAATGATTACTGTACAAATAAAGATAATGTTTCTTTTGCCAAATGTGGGAAAGAAGGTGGGTGGAGGGGGGGCTGTTCTAAGAAAAGGGAACCAGAAATAACACATCTGGGCTGGAGTTTTTTAGACCTGGTGAAGGTTACCTGAGTTTCCTCTTTCAAATAACTCAATTTTTTGGTAGATGTATGTATCCACCCATCTATCACAACAAATTCTTAGTATATTTATACAGACATATAAATACATCTTTTTTTATTTCCTGGAAACAGAAAAATGTCACATATCTTATTTACAAGTATTTATATAAAATACATGAAGTATGACAGTGTGAAAAATGTAAGTCAAAATTACATGCTTTAAAAATACCTTTTAAAAATTGCATGTATCATAGTAACCATAAAGTAAGTTGTCATTCAGATGGAAATGCTGTGAAAAGTTTCCACTAACCATCTATAACCCACAAATATTCATGAGAAATAAAAGAATTTGGAACTCTTATCACAGTTTAATTTTTTGGTAGATGTATGTATCCACCCATCTATCTATGTATAGCTCACTCAAATACTATACCAACTAAAGGGATTCCTATATTGTAACACACACACACACGTGTGTGTGCAAAAAAGCAAAAACAAAAACAAAAACAAAAGTACCCTAATACCATAATCCATTAATTGAAAGTATTTTAAAAAGCCATGTAGTTTTTTTACTTAGGAAATTTATTAGCCAATATTTACTGGCTAGTCTTTATTGGGTGCTTACTTGGTTTCTGATGCTGAACTCCAACAATAAATTAAATTAAGTACCATTACGATCTTCACCTTACAGAATCCAGAGGTTAACACGCTGCCCAGCTACACTGCTGGTACATAGTGACCCCAAGACTTACACCAAAAAAGCCCCGCTTTCAAGGCTTTATGTCACTACACAGAAGCACTGGCAACATTGAGATGGGCCAGTAAATTGAATGCAGTGTACATTATGGTACAATGTGTTTTAATATTAATACATGTTGATAAAGTATAAGTTTATCTGGAGTAGTTTTTCAGTTCCAGTTCCTATAGATGTTGCACAGGGAATTCAATACAAGAATACTGGCAAGAATAGAAAAAGGTAGAAGAGTCAACAGTCATGAGAAAATGGAAAATTTTAGTATTTTTTTCTTCCTATGCCATACATAACAACATAAAGGAAATTAAAAGAAAATATTATTGTATATACAACCTTTAAAAATAACATCTCTTATGCGTGAATATATAGGTGTGTCGACTTTAGCATACATATTTGGTTAATGTGTCATTTGAAGGAAGGCTGTTATTCCACCCTAAAAATAATGTTAGACCTCATTCATGTTTTAAGAACATGAACTACCAATGGAAATCATCTAAAGTATTCAGAAAATGATGTTTATACTTAACAAATTTAGCCATTACTACTACAGCAACAAGAAAGTTTGTCATTATAACAGTGGGGTATTAAAGCATGCATATCATAAAGATTAACTAAATTAAATTGTTAGACTTTAAATATATTTTTGAATATTGAAAAAGATTTTGTGTGTAAAGTGGGAAAAAAGTAGGCTTACTAACTTTTCCTAAATTTAATGACTAATTTCTGAAAGCTATAATTAGAATTAATTGCTTCGTTTAAAAAATATCATAAGAGACATGATTTAGGACATGGCCCTTTAAATATATTTCTCTTAAAAGATACAACTACACAATTTTCCTAAATTACCATATTTCCCCATGTATAAGAGACCCTTTTTTTTTTTTTTTTTTTTTGGAAACTCTGGGGTCTAAAGCCTGGGTAGGTCTTATACAGTGGTTGTAGATTTTTTTTTACTTACATTTCTAGCTTTTTTGACAGTGATGAGTTGTATGATTTTTATGATGAATAAAACCTGAGTTTAGTTAACTTTATGTAATACATTTTTTTTCAAATTTCAAGCCCCAATATTAAGGTGCGTCTTATACATGGGAGCATCTTTTGCATGGGGAGATACAACACTTACAACACAATAAGGCAGAAGATATTCATTGCCATTAATTATTACACAAAAACTTGGATTGAATTATTCTTAACTGCTATATAAACACCATTTTCTATATTGTAACAGAAACAGTTTGAATGCCCCAAGACTTTGTTTCCAGGTGACACTGATCCATGATGTTAGCAGCCACAAGGAGGGAACACTTGCAAATATATGCATAAAATGGAAGTTAGTGTATCTTTATTTCAGAGCTGGGTTTTACCACTTTGTAGCTGTGCCACATTCATAGCAATTGTACTTTACCTCTTCTAGTTTGGGCTTCCTCACCTATAAAATCTGCCTCAATTTGCTCTAAGGATAAATTCACACTACACAAAAAGCAACAAACTTTGTATCTGACACATAGTAGGCAGTTTATACCTGTCAGTTACTTTCTTTGTTTTCCAACTCTAACAAGCATTAGATAGTTACAGTAAAGATATTGAACTTCCCCCCTTCTTTGCTTCAGGGTATTCATCTTCCTTTCCAGCTCCACATGCTTGGAGCTCCAGTCAGTGAAGTTCAGACTAGCTTAGTAGGTACCTTATTACTCTTGTAACAATGTTCCCCTTTAGTAAGGTATTTTAGTGATTTTTATGGATAAAATTTACATTCCAGAATAAGTCTGTTCTATTCTGTATTTCCCATAAGGTCTATGAGAGTGACACATACGCAATGAACATTATATACATATTTTGAAATTAAAATGAAACTATTTCTGTATCGGAAGACCACAGTGTGTTTATTTTTAGTAAGTTAATGTGCTTTTAAAGTGATAAAAGGAATAATAAAATCTAATTTTCACGTCATTCAAATTTGAAACAGAAGTGACATTTAGGTCGATGTTTTAGACACAGGTATCTAAATGAAACTTGTCACCACTATGTGATATCTGCCCTCTCTAACTCACTCATATGGACTGACTGGCTACAGGACTCTACAGAAACTGCTCTTTTCTTTTCTTTCTGAGTTCATATATAATTTATCATTGTGAAAGCAATGGTCACATACTTGTCTTCCACTCAAACTGAACATAATTGACCTCTCCACTCTGAAACCACTTCCTCTCAAGGTTACTACCATCTACTGGGTCTTTTCTTGTCTCACTGAATATTGATTCTCAGTCTTTTTGTTTAGGGTGCTTCAGGGTTTAACCCTGTGGCTGCTTCACTCATCTACTACATTCTCTCTAGGTCACATCATATAGCCTCATTTGCAAGCTGCCTACTGATGATTATAACATCTAAATCTCCAGCAGAGAGGGGAACCAGTCTGGAAAACCTTTGAGCTGGTGCTGAGAAATTAAATACCAAGAAGGACAACTAGATTCAGAATATTCTATTGACAAGGCGCAGCATAAGTAAGGAGAATCTGCCTCTGGAATTCACTAACAGGTAGTAAATAGAAAGATAGTCACAATCCTCATCACACATGGCAGGGCTCCAAATCCCAACTTGTTGAACTAAGGGATAGTAGTGAACATCTTCTTCTTTTTAAAGTATGAACAAATAGGAGAAGAAGTTAAAGTCAGTGATACCTAGAGCAGCAGGAGAGGGCTGGGTGGCAGGGAACTGCTGTTTCTTCTGTTGCACATTAGTTGAAAAAATATGTATCTGTATATGTTTGCTTCATATATATGGAAAACCAGTTAATACAAGTATAATGCTTCTTGAAGCTGTTGAGATCCCCATAAAAATTTAAATTATTAAGCCTGGCCCAGAGATTTTACTTCCTTAAATTGATTGTTTTTCCTACAGCAGATAATCTTCTATCTTTTGAATCTAACCTCCATTTGTCCCAAAATAAATTTAATAAAGTTATATGGAATTATTTCTTTTTTATGACTACAATTACTATTTTCTGCTATTCTAAGTAACCTTTATTGGTATTTCATTATATGTACAAAAATCAGTTTTTCTTAATTACCATATTTTCATATGTTTAATGAAATTTGTATACTTCCATTTCAATTACATCTCAGAAGAGATAAGAGGTGAACATGTATGATCAGTAACCACTTTGACCCTACAGCACCTATATTTATGTTTTTCTATAGAGCATTAATTATTTAATTTTAATTTTTAGTTTTAGTTTCTTTTTGAGAGAGAGGTAGGGGGAGAGACAGAGAAAGAGAGAGAGAGAGAGAGAGAGAGAGAGAGAGAGAGACATCGACCTCTTGTTCCACTTATTCGTGTCATCATTGGTTGATTCCCACATGTGTCCTGACCTGGGATTGAACCCACAATACCAGCATGCCAGGATGACTCTCCAACCAACTGAGACACCTGCCAAGTCCTAGAGCAATCATTATTAACCACTGAATTTGGAACATGATATATGTCACAACATATTGGAAATTTATGATACCACATATGTACGACATCTACCCTTTCTGGTCTGAATTTACCAACATTTTATAGTATGTCAGTTTTCTATTGTTGCCACTGGATTATTTTTACTGGATTAAAATCAAGGTGTTAGTAGGTTGCAGTCCCTCTGGATGCTCACAGGAAGAATCTGTCCTGATGCCTTTTCCAGTTTCTACAAGAAGGATACGTGTGTGTGTGTGTGTGTGTGTGTGTGTGTGTGTGTGTGTGTGTGTGTGTGTATAATATTATATTGCTTTTGGCCTGATCCTCTATCTTCAAACTCAGCAACATTGCACCTCTCTGGGCATTCCTTTGCAGTCATATCTTCCTCTCTCCTGAACTCAACCAGGAAAGTTTCTCTGATTCAGAGGGCCCATGGATATTCCAGGATAGTTTTCTCATTACAAAGTCCTTAACCTTACTCACATATGCAAACTGCCAAGGGAAGTAACATATTCATATGTGCTGTGATTTAAAAAGGATATAGACATCTTTGGGAGGTCATTATTCAGCCCACCACACCCATTATTATGAATGTAAGCGTATCAGTTAAAACTCTTAATAACATTGGATATGTTGTATGATCCAAGGGAATTATTTTATTTCCTGAGATAAATGTTTATAACATATAATGAAGTATAACTATATAGAAAATAAACTTCTATTCTACAAAAGAGTATAGAGAGAAATCGATCTTTAAGAAATATTTGTTAATTTAAAATAAATTTAAATAGTAACTCAATTCCACAATGCATCTATTTATAAAATAATTTTATGTGTCACTTCAACCAAAACTACATTCTCAAGTAAATGGTTTTATATCCATTCCTTGTCTATGAGACAAGGAAACAGGATACACAACACACTTAAAATCATATGATTATCAGATGGCGATATTTCGGGGCCATACACACACATATATATGTACATACAGGGACCTTATAATATTTAAGAAATTTTACAGAGAATCATATGGAATCAGAAGTAATAAAAAAAATCAAATGCAAAAACATGAAGTAAAATGAATCCAACAATATGTGCTACAAATGATAGCTATTATGACAGGACAAATTTTAGACTTGCCAATCTCAAAATAATCCTGTTAAATCAAGTCATATGTAATACATTATACTTTTATTCTTGCAAGCCTTAGCATTTGCTGCTGTAGTGAGCCAAACACAGAAATAGAAAGGTCAGATCCTTTCCTGCTGAAATATGTCAGCCTCCATCTTGTCATCTAAATCACAATAATCATTATTTTAACAAAATACTGTCATACTTGCACTAAAGAATAAAACTACAGTTGTAAATCATCAAGTTGCAGGCCATGGTGACTTATGACTTTGTGAAGCAATCATTAATCAAATAAATTATTCTTTAAAAAAACCAACAAGACGAAACTCTTCCTTTTGTAATGGTTTTTACTAATCCTCTCAAGGTGTAGCTCAATGATTCCTTAGCACGGATAGGTCCAAAGCAGATAAAGAGGACATGAAGGAGAAGAGGAAAAGGAAAAGGATTTCTAAATGTTTGTTCAGCTGGGTTCCAGATGTGTGTTTTTCTCTTCTATTTTTTTCCTAACTAGAGCTTCCATAGTTTTCAGCATATTATCAAAATAGTGAGAGACACAAGGAGCTGTCTTCTGCTGACTGGAAACACTTACAGAAGCAAACATTACATTAATATTTTTAATTGGCACAAATGTTTTCTCTATATAAACAGTATTGACTCTAGAGAAAATATATTTGTAAAATATCTGTCTCAAAAATCAGTGTTTTAGAGCAACCATAAATCTGGTAACTTCCTGAAAGATTTAGTATCAATTAGAGAATCTCGATTTTATTCTTTTTTCAGTTCCATTTTAATGTTTTATTAGTTTTTTTTCCCCTGCAGCTTATATTAACACATTAATAACTTTACATGATTTTTAAAAAACTTGTAATCTCAAGTACTTTATTTTAAATGAATCTTTGCAGCCTGTAGAAGGTTCAAGCTGAAATTATCATGTTTCTCAAAAAAAATCCATAAAATATAATTTTTCCAAGTATTTTCTGTATTATCTATCTTTATTATATGTCTTCTATTCTATGCAATATCATCATCTTACCTGCTGGGGATTTTGAGCCTACAAGGATGATAGTATAAACTAGTTCAATCAGAATAGAAGGTAGCCAATCCCCCAAATTTACAAAAAGGATAGATTGTTGAGCAGAAAACCAATGAACATCATTTACTATTACTCAGGGTAATAGTGTTTTGCACTGTGCCGTAATTATGCTCACAATATAGTGAACCATCTTTCTGTTGGGCAAATGAGTTTGTAAAATTTGTGTTATTTGAGTTTGCTTATTTTTATTGTTAAAAATGGCACTGGGCAGTGCCAGGTATGTGATCTGTAAAATTGCTAATTACATTCCTGCTTGGGAAGTGTCATTGTTATGCTAATTTGTGCTGGAGGGGAGGTTTTGGCACCAAAAAAAAAAAGATTTAAAAGGAAAGGAAAGGAAGGAGGAGATAGAGAAAGAGGCCAAGATAGCAGGGAAAGAGAGAGAAGCCAGTTCTGCAGAATAAGAAACTGTAAGGCCAGGAGCCATGGCTGTCACTATCAAAGCAGCCGCCTGGCCCATGCAGGTTCCCACTGGATTCGGGCAGATGGTAAAGAAACGGCGGAGTTGGAGGATGGTGGGCCATCCTATTTATTGGTGTCTCACCAAGACAGGCAAACCACAAAAGAAGACAAGGGAAAAGCAGAAAACCAGCTTTTCCCATGAAGGGCAAGGGATCAGGGAAGCCCCTGCAATCGTGATAGCAGGAACTGAGTGAGCCAGCTCCTGGTCCATCCCACTTTATAGTGTAGAAAACCAAAATCCCTTAATCCAATATACAAACAAGGAAGTCCCCGATACAAAGTCACTTATCCAAGGCATAATTGGATTCCTCATGAGAGTGCACCACCCAGATCATAAAATCAGTCAAGGGTGTGGGGAAAAGCTTAGTCCTAAAACCAAACCTTAGGCTACAACGACCTGGCCTGCCTATAGCCTGTCCCCCACACCCAATATAAGTCACAAGCGAGCAAACATATATATCATATTTACAAACTTATTTGACCAACAGAAGCCATGTTGGCAGATAGAAAACAAGAGGTGAGGGGCTTTGAGACTACTGGGACCTTTGATTCTAGTTGAAACTGGAAAAGATTCTCCTGGTTGTGGAACTGGATAATGTGTCAGTAGCTTTGTGAGCTCTGAATGAGTGAAAGGGAAGTGTTTTTTCCCTGTGTGTTTCTCATGTTGGCCAGTTTCAGACTTGAATAAAGGAATGGCCCACCACTTTCTGGCTCCACTGTTGCTTTACTGTCTGCCTGAATCCAATGGGAACCTGCATGTGAATGGTCACGATAGTAGTGGCTACTGGCCATACAGAGAAAGAGAGGGACTTTTCTTCTCTGTAGAGAATCCCGCCACCTGCATCCTGGATCTCATCTTTTGCCATACCTGCCAGACTTTTATTTCTGCCATCATCACCTCTAACCCTTTAGTTTCTGTATGGCCAAGGGCTGCCATTGAGGAGCCACTGAGTCACTTCACCTGCAGGTGTTGTAAGGTACCAAAAACTACAGAATTAATATTAATATTTTAAGAGGCTTGGAGAACATTTTATTAATTTCGGTTAAGGTGTGAAGAGAAATTGTGAGAATAGTCCCTGTACTGTGTGATTGGCATAACCAGGATGGCTCTTGGCATTGTATTGTAAATGCAAGGGGAGGAAAACATGGATTCCCAGACATTCCACCACACCTGTGGGGAAAGGGGTGAATGGCTAGCCAGGTGCAGGAACAGAAAAGCCAAAATAAACCTTTTCTTATAGCAATGAGCCATTTGCGGGCATTTGTCCCCACAGAAACTACCTCTCCTATGTAAATGCATGTGGTTAATACATGTGATTCTAGACAGAGAGATAGCAGATAAACACTAGATAATATAGGAAAGCTTTTTAATATGTAAAGAGACATCTTTCTACCATTGTATTGACTTGTAAATTTTGTTTTCTCCAAAATGATTTATGGCTTGCAAATTGTACATGGTCCTATCATGTTAAAGGACATATGACTATAACAAATAGTGGTAAAGGGCTCCTAATTACAATTTTTGCTTCTGTACTTCCCACTTACAAAACTGTAAAAACTAAGTAGAACGAAGGGCCAGTGCACGCTCCCTCAGACCAATATTGGAGTTGCCACCGCTTGGCCAAGCTAGACAATAAAGCTTTGATGTGTAATCGACGGACTTTGTTCATGTCTTCAATGTTTCGGGTCCCTCCGGATTAGGATTAATACCATCGTGGCCATTCACAAGTAGGTTCTCATTGAATTCCAGCAGACGGTAAAGAAATGGTGGAGTCGAAAGATGGTGAATCATTCTGTTTATTGGTGTCTCACCAAGACAGGCAAGCCACAGAGAAGCCAAGGGAAAAGCAGAAAACTGCTTTACCTATAGAGGGCAAGGGATCAGGGAGGCCTCTGCAATGCTGATAGCAGGAACCAAGAGAGCGGCCCCGTCTGCTCCACTTTATAGTGTAGAAAATTAAAGCATTTAAGCCAATATACAAATAAGGAAGTCTCTGATACAAAGCCACTTATCTGAGGCATAAATGGGATTCTGTATAAAAGTGCACCAGCCCCTATCATGCAACAGTCAAGGACGTGAGGAAAAGCTTTGTTTTGAGAAGACATTAGTATTAGAAGGGAGAGAAAGGCTTAATCTTAAAACTAAGCCTTAGGCTATAATAACTTTGTCAGCTTACAGCCTGTCTCCCACACACAAAACGAGCAAACATATACATCATATTTACAAACTTATTTGACCAACAGTTTATTATTGTAAACTTTGTCTTTTGAGCTTTCATTTGTGCCCATGTCTTTCTTAATCATAAAAATGAAGAACTTTACTCAAGCCTCATATCTCATCATTTTCTCTATTGATATCTTCAAAACTGAGGTCTCTGTAGCCTTCAGTACATCTCAGATCTTTTAGTAGTATTCCAGCCCACTGGGAACTATTAATGTCGCGTAGAAAAAACCTACTCAAGATACAAATTTATGTCAAGAGGAAGAGAAGGGGAGGCCTGCCAAGGGAAGCAAAGAGAGACCTCCTGAATCTTCTCCCTTAGTTTTTATTATTAGAAGCAGAACAGAGGTAACAGGGAGGGAGATCATGTGACAAGGGGAAGAATGATTAGTGGCTGTTTTGCTGACATGGAGAAAGGGCTAAATTGATCAGAATATTCTTTTCTTTTGCTAATTAACAACCACAAAGGAAGGGGCAATCCAGAACCTGCAGGCTAATTTTCTAAAGCTCCTTCACATGCATTCCTTTGTGTCTGTATAAAGCTCACCCACTCACATTTTCTTGGTGTTTGTATCCAAGAGACTTTCACTCAGGGCTTTTAACTAAAGTTCCCCAATCCAAGGCTTAGGAGGTTCAAAGTTATATGGGTGATTCCTTACACCTTTTGAATGAAGCAAATTCATTTATCATCTTTTAATTTACTTTTTTCAGTAAATACAGTAAAGATTGTGCTTATTAGAGCTATTTTTTTTTCATAATTTGTGGTATGTCACAGTGTCTTTAATTTTTTCTAAAAGCAATTCTCAGATCAAAGCATGAAGAGGTCATTCAAGAAAGTGTGGACTGCTGTATAGCTTACTTTATTTTCGATGGATGCAGATTCATGTATTCATTGATGTGGACAAACCATAATTATTTAAATGATCTTTGACCCTAAATGCTATGATAGTAAATGTATGAAGATACACAGGATTAAATGATCCAATAAACAATATAGCTCATTCTTAAGGTTTTCACCATTGAGTAACAAGGATGTTTTCTAGGTAAAACGGAATTGATAACAGAGTATCTGGTTTTAACATAATAAAACAGGCTTTATTACATTTTGTGGTATATGTCAATGGACTGACAAGAATGTCAAACTTAAGGTTTTCAACTCAAAAGCTATCGAGGGTGTGCCACTTGTATTAGTTGAAGTATGGAGCATTCTCAGTAGTAACAGAACATCTGTCATTTAACTGTCATGAATAACAGACCACAAAATTCTGAATGCCAGCTTGTAGTTGTGAACATGTAGCTGCTATTACACTCTTCTTGCTTACTAGCATTAATATAAAAATGTAGAAGAGAAATAGATCCTATTTTATGTACCTTTAATGAGAATTTGGAACCAAATCTTAGAGCATACTGTTATAAAGATCAATTAAGTGTTCAAGGTAAAATTATGTTTTGCATATCATATTGAGGGTCTGATAACTTATATATATTACATTGGAATAAGCTTTACTGAAATTCACTAATAGCATTATATCTTTATTACTAAGTCCTCAAAAAGTTATTTCAATATTAACAAATTTATGCAACTTCAAAATACAACCAATGGATATGGGTCAAGGAATACTAGGAATGATGAAAACATCATCTTTTAAAACACAAAAATAGAGCCTTCACTTTGTATGTGTATGAAGAAATGATCTCTCAAATTAAAAATAAAAAATAGCCTCTCCAGGCAGTGGCGCAGTGGATAGAGCATCGGACTGGGATGCGGAAGGACTCAGATTCGAGACCCCGAGGTCGCCAGCTTGAGCGCGAGCTCATCTGGCTTGAGCAAAAATTTCACCAGCTTGGACCCAAGGTCACTGGCTCGAGCAAGGGGTTACTTGGTCTGCTGAAAGCCTGCAGTCAAGGCACATATGAGAAAGCAATCAATGAACAACTAAGGTGTTGCAACGAAAAACTGATGATTGATGCTTCTCATCTCTCTCTGTTCCTGTCTGTCCCTATCTATCCCTCTCTCTGACTCTCTCTCTCTGTCCTTGTAAAAGAAAAAATAAATACAAAAAAATTTAAAAAAATAAATAAAAAATAAAAGCAGTATTCATTAATATAATCTAGAGATGGAAAAATTTTTACTATAACTTTAATGTAAATATAAATAAATGTAAAGCTCTTAGGAGTCCAAAACATGATATTAGATAATGACTTCAAATATTTTGGATAAACTAACAAAATAAAACTATTCTTAGTATTTAAGAAGTGAATAATATTAAGCAGTCAAACAAAATAAATTGAGAATTAACAAATCCAGGGTTTAAGGAGTAATTAAATAATTCTGATTTCATCATTCTTTAAGACTATAAAATGTTCATTTAAATGTGTAAAGCCAGAAGCCAGCCACCTGGCCCGTGCAGGTTCGCATTGGATTTGGACAGTCGGTAAAGAAACAATGGAGCCAAAAACTGGTGGGCCATTACCTTTAATTCTAGCTTGCAAGTAAAAACACACACTGGGCTCCAAAACCCACTCACATTCAGTGCTCACAAAGCTACTGACTTATCCGAGTTTCCTAGAATCAAACAGTTTCTAGCTCACCAGACTTTATTCACCTCTGTTCCCCATCTCCTTCCTTCTCCCTGCACAAACACTGCACAAACCGGCTTCTCACTCAACACTCCGCCATCTTGGCTGCTTCTCCTGGCCTCCTTGACGTGGCCTTTCTCTGCTCTCTGCTCTGCTCTCTCCTCTAATCTCAGGAACCAAGAGCGTAAGCTCCCGTTCTGCCCCCATTTTATAGTGTAGAAATCAAAACCTTTAATCCAATATACAAAATAGGGGAAGTCTCTAATACAAAGTCACTTATCTGGGGCATGATGGGATTGTACCACCCCACATCAAAAAGGGTGCGAAAGGCTTAATCCCAAAACCAAGTCCCAGACTACAAGGATTCTGCTTGCCCACAGCCCGCCCCCAACACACATTAATATCACCTGGGTGACGGCCTCCACGTGGGCAGTGCCATCTTTAACAAAGTGAGCATAATATATTTTATCTGCCCAACAAAATGCTATTATTAGATATATATTTTTAATTCTAGAAATATCTCAGCGGGTACATATGTGAACAATTATATTTACTACCTCCTCTCTTGCATAAGGTGAAATGGTTTCCTTGGATCACCTTGCAACTATTTTCTGTGCCTACTTTGTATATAATTTGTTCTACAAAATTTAGCTCTTATCAGTTGTTATGTAATCACTCCCAAAGGCTTATATTAGCTCTGTTGCCCTTGATCTCAGGAGCCTTTTTAGAAGGAGGCTGTAATCTACCAGCTAAGTGAAGCAAGGTCTCCCTTACACTCTCAGCAGTATTTGATTTGGTGCTATGTGTTCAATTCTAAGCTGTGAGTTCTATTACTTATTAGTCAAAAAATAACTTCAAGATACACTGTGTACATGTTTTCTTTACATTCATCTTATGTCTTCCAAAACATCTGACCTGTGAATTTAAGCACATTCCTTTTCAGGTTTATTTAAGGAATAGAATTTCCTTCTTATTTGGGATGAGTTGTCATTTTCCAACTTTCTATTTCTTTGGATGAAAGCATCAAAGCAAGCTCAAGAAATTATTCTAGCAATAGTCACCAGGCACAAGTGAGCCCTTTTCTTCTTATATTTCTTTTGCTTTTGGCAGAGCAGTATTAGAATCAACTGCCATGGAAAAATGTCATTGACTTAGGCTGAGCCCTGGCTTCTAATATAGAAAGAAGACCAATCAAACAGCAAATAGCCTGATGAGGCATTTGGAATTGTATTCTTTTAAAGCCATAAAGGTTGGTTAATATTAGGAACCATAACATCAACTAATTAACATCTAAAGTTCATAATATATTTATAAAATTAGGCCATACTTTATTGATAACACTATACTGGTAAACATTATTGTTGTAAATAATAACGACTTTATTCTCATCTCCAACCTTCTAAGAACTAAATAGAATATTCCTTGATATATAATATTATGGAAAATAGGTAAATTCTGTTCTATAGTTAAATTATCTCTTGACCAGTATTGCTCAGATGGCATCAGAAAAATTTTAGAGCTTAGTGAGTAATTTAGCCCTAAATCATGAGTCAAATGCTAGACACAAATATATATATATATTTTTTTTTTCCCCCTGAAGTGAGAAGTGAGGAGGCAGAGACAAATTTCCACATGTGCCCGACCGGGATCCACCTGGCTAGCACACCAGAGAACAATGCTCTGTCAATCTGGGACATTGCTCCATTGCAACCAGAGCCATTCTAGCGCCTGAGGCGGAGGCCATGGAGCTATCCTCAGTGCCCAGGCCAACTTTGCTACAATGGTGTCTTCGCTGCTGAAGGAAGGGAAGAGAGAGAGAGAAAAGAGAGGGGGAAGGGTGGAGAAACAGATGGGCATCTCTTCTGTGTGCCCTGGCTGAGAATTGAACCTGGGACTTCTACACACCGGGCCAACACTCTACCACTTAGCAAACCGGCTAGGGCCCACAAATCTATTTCTAATGAAAGTCTTTTCCCCAGTGCCTCTGTTTTGTTATTTTGAGTTGTTAACGTTGGTGGCAAAACTTTCAAAGTTGTAAGTCATGCTTCTTGAACACATCATTTTCTGAGCAGATTTAATCAGAAGGATCTTCTGTAGCCAGCCTTTTTGAGTCTTGTTTTCCACAATGAGTTAGTGATTATTTGTGTACGCAGCCTTCAAACCCTGGATTTACTACCTACCAGCCATATGACTTTAGACAAATCATTTTACCTCCTTGTTCCTCAGCTTCCTTATCTACATAATGTGAGATATAATAGTACCTATTCAGAGGAGTTTTATAAAAAATATATGAGCTGACTCATGAGCAAAGCTTTATACAATACCTGACACACAGTAACTATTCAATAAGTTAATTATTATTCATATACTCTTCCAGTTAGCATCAACTAAGTATCCTTCTCCCATGTATTAGGTGCTAGAGATCCAAAAGGCAAAAATGACATAATCATAACAAATATATAATCTAGTTAGGGTGGTACATTAAAATACAAAAATAAATACCAGAACACATTAAAAAAAAGATAACAAATCATTCCATAGTAAGTGATGGAAGCAAGATCAGTCAAGGTAAGTCTTATGAAACAAGTGACTCCAACCTGCATCTTGAGGTAAATGATGTCTGTGAATTACTGCAAAGTTGGTAAGAAAGAGCTAGCCAAACATACCAATAATAAAATTTAACAGAAAAAAAAATAACAAGATATGGGTAAGATCAGTGCTGAAGTAGTTTGGATAAAAAAATAAATAAAAAGGTTGCACTAAAACAGAGAGGTCATTTTAGGAACGTGATAAGCTACAGTTATTAGGAAAAAATAAAAGTGTTTAGATCAGTTTTATCCATTACACAAGTGAGCAATAAAAAAAAAAATCATTACAGCCTGACCAGGTGGTGGTGCAGTAGATAGAGCATCCGCCTGGGACACTGAGGATCTAGGATCGAAACCCTGACGTCACTGGTTTGAGTGTGGGCTCACCACCTTGAGTATGGGGTTGCAGACTTGAGCATGGGATCATAGACATAACCCCATGGTGGTTTGCTTGAGCCCAAAGGTTGCTGGCTCTAAGCCCAAGGTCGCTGGCTCAGCTGGAGCCCCCCCCCCCTCCCACATCAAGTCATATATGGGAGTAATCAATGAACTAAGGAGCTGCAACTATGAATTGATGCTTCTCATTTCTCTCCTTTTATATCTGTCTGTCCCTGTTTGTCCCTCTCTCCTTATCTCCCTCTCTCTCGCAAAAAAATAAAATAAAATAAAAAATAAAAAAATTACTATATGTTCTTGAAGAGTATAATAACATCAAAATTATGCTTTGAAAAAGTTATGCCAGCATCTGTAGGCTGCATGCTCCAGGTTGAAGAAACACCGGAAGCACAGAGTTGGCAGTTGAGGCTTTGAAAGCAAATGAACTCTCTCTGAGGGAGTTATTAGAGGGAAAAAAAAGCAGAGGGCAAGGCCAGCTTTGACGAAAGTTCACAATTAGCTAGTGCTTCTATAGGAGAGAGGTATAAAAAAGTTTGGTCCTGGGTGCACAAAGCAGTGGAGAGGTGGAGAATATGGATTAGGAGGGGGTTGGGGGAGACAAATTTGGGTTTGAAAGAAGTGGCTGGGGTGAAAAGGTAAACCAGAAAGAGAGTCAGAGGCTAGAACATGGTGGGATTCTTACATTATTCTTTTACCCACAAAAAGACTGGAAACAATTATGATTAGATCTATATTTTAGAACAATGAGTCTGGCTGAATTGTGTGAAGGAAATACTGGAGGGCAGAGGAGACTAAAGGCAGGGAGACAACAGACGGGTCAACTACAATACTCAGTGTGAGAGAGGTGGCCAAATAAATGAGGAAGAAAGGAATTTAAGACAACTGGGACACACAATCAGTATGCCCTAATGGCTTCCTAGCTTCCTGACCTTTATTATCAATAATGATCCAGTTTGGGCAGACAGAAGAGAGATTGCAAAGTGTATTTTGAAAATGCTGACTGTGAAGGGCTTGTAAGACATGCTGTAGGTGGGCCTGACCTGCGGTGGGGCAGTGGATAAAGCGTCTACCTGGAAAGCTGAGGTTGCAGGTTCAAAACTCTGGGCTTGCCCAGTCAAGGCACATATGAGAGTTGATGCTTCCTGCTCCTCTCCCTTTGTGGCCCCCTTCTCTCTCTCTCTCTCTCTCTCTCTCTCTCTCTCTCTGTCTCTCTCTCCTCTCTCAAATAAATAAATAAAAATTTTAAAAAAAGACATGCTGTAGGCAGTTACAAACTTGTATCTGAAATTTGAAGAGAGCAGCAGTGGCTATTTGTAGGACCACAAGCTTAGGGCGATTTGTCCATAGGAATATTCCTAGTGTTCATGTGACAGCTTCCCAAATGAAGTCTACTCCTAATCATCTGCAGAGCAGCCAAGCTAGTGGCACCTTAACTGAAATTGGTTTTTAAGTGATGGGTACATGCCTTCTATTGTATCTTAATTTGATTCAGTTTTATTGGGAACCATTATTTTCTTGGCCATGTAGAAAGGTAAATTTAGAACTCTTCTGCGTAACAACTTTTAGAAATACTAAAATCAAATACAAAGTAAATCATTAATTTAGAACTGAGATTTTATGAGACAAAAATATTTGGAATTCCAACAGGACAAGATGATTCATATTATTAGAAATAAGACTAAAACACATTTTTAAAAATAATATTATTTTCATTAAAAGATCAATTTATTGGTCTGATATATATTTAATAAGATTTTTAAATTTAATATTTTTTTAATTTAATATTTTAAAAAATTAAATTGATATATATTTTTCTAGTTATATATTATATTTTTCAAATAAAGATTCCTCAGTATAAATAATACAACCTTTTGATCATACAACTGGGCAACATTCTAACATCAGTCATTCAGTTGCTTTATTTTGGACCCATGAGAATTAGTTAACAATAACTTATGTAGGCTGAGTGCTTTTCAAAAGACCAAAAAAAAAAAAAAAGGGGGGGGGAGCTATTACATTTATAATTTCTTTTCGTAATTTAAATAAAGATTTAAGACTTAATAAAACACACATTTCCTTTCATGAGCTATACAAGTGGGGATACATACTGAGAACACAATTTTCACCTTACTTCAAACTCACATGTCATGAGTTCAAGATCAGCATTTCCAACAGATTTTTCCTATTTACCCTCTCCTGTCCATTTATCTAGCACCTTTTTTTCTTAATGTTGCTGGTTTGTCTGTTTTTCATGCTAACAATTTTGTACTAATTTGGTAGTGATAAATTATTTCCACAGTCCCTTAAACCCACACAGTCTCCTCATTGCTTCCCCTCAATTCCAGAGATGCCTTACAAATTTGAAACAGCAAGCCTCTATTAGGGGAGAAATCTTCTTATGGAAAACAAAAAACTGAATTCTAACACTGAAACCACGCACTTTACAATGATTCTATTGACAAGGAAAATAACTGAAACTTGTAATTGAGGCATTCTTTCAGAAAACACTTCTCAGCTCACAGTGGCACTTAACAAACTATCACTGTCTGAAGATGCTTATGATGTTGTTGAGGTCATATTAGAAATCTTTGGATTAATGGAAGCAATTATTTTACCCAAATAAAGTATGAGAAAAAGGTATTTTTTAAAAAAAATATTTTAATTATTTTTATTTATTTATTTATTTTAGAGATGAGAGAGAGAGAAAGAGAGAGAGAGAGAAAAGGGGGGGGAGGAGCAGGAAGCATCAACTCCCATATGTGCCTTGACCAGGCAAGCCCAGGATTTTGAACCAGCAACCTCAGCATTCCAGGTTGATGCTTGATCCACTGTGCCACCACCAGTCAGGTGAGAAAAAGGTATTTTTAAATATGGGGGAAATTATATTAGCGCAGTGTAAAACTTCAGGCCTTGCTGTAATTATGTAGAAATCACGTATTCTAAAAATAGTATGCTCATTTCCTTTATGTCAAGACTACAATTTTAAATTATTTGAAGAATTTAAAGAAAACATAATTTTACTGTTCCCCCAGAAGACAGACTAACGTTGAAAAATAGATCACTTAAATCTGCAGTAACAATTTTTCTTCATATGAGTGTTTGCTGCATCCTAAGGTCTTGCTCACTTAGGACGCAACTTAAAAAAGCAGATTCACAAACACAAGAATTTACACATATACCAAATATACTTTGATGGAGTTACAACTTGCCAACAATAAAGTATACAAATCATGAGTGTACAACTTAGTGTCTACATATATGTGTTATGTGCCATTGAGTCAGCTTCAACTCTCGGTGACTCTATGAATGAGTGATCTCCACTATGTCCTGTCCTCTACAACTCTGCTCAGTTCCTCTGGATTGAATCCTATGGCTTCTTTCATGGAGCCACCCATCTTATATTTGGTCTTTCTCTTTTCCTGCTGTCTGGTATATTTCCCCCAGCATTACTGTCTTTTCCAAAGAACCTTGCTCTTTCATCATGTGCCCAAAGTAGAACAGCTTTAGTTTAGCCATTTTTGTATCCAGTGAGATTTTCAGCTTAATTTGCTCTGACACCCACTTTTTTGTCTTTCTGGTGGCCAAGGGGTCTGTGTAGAGCTCTCCTTCAGCACCATACTGCACATGGACCAATTTTTATTTTATCAGTCTTTGTCAGTGTCCAACATTTCCATCCATACATAATATTTGGGAATATGCGGTATGGATCTTAGTTTAGTCTCTAATAACACATCTTTGATGTCGGTGATCTTCCCTAATTCTTCCAATGCTGCTCTTCCAAGTCTCAGTCTTCCCTTGATTTCTGGGCTGTACTCTCCATTTGAATTGATGACTGAAGCAAAGTAAGCAAAATCTTTAACAATTTCAAAGTTTTTATTGTCTATGTTAAAGTTGTGTATTTCTTCTGTAGTCATAATTTTCATCTTCTTGATGTTCAATTGCAGCCCTGCTTTGGTACTTTCTTGTTTCACTTTCATCAAAAGTTACAAATTATTGCCACCTTCTGCCAATAAGATGATGTTATCTCCATATAAGTTATGGATTTCTTCTACCAATTTTAACTCCTTCCTCTGAGTCTAGCCCAGTGTTTTTTTGTATGACATGTTCTATGTACAGATTAAACAAATATGGAGATAAAATACACCCTTATCGGAACCCTTTTATTGTAGTAAACTATTCTGTCTCTCCATGTTCCCTGTTGACAGTGACTTCCTGTATACAGTACAGGTTACATGTCAGGACACTCAGGGGTGAAGGCAGAACATTTTCTCTCCGAGCACCCCAAAGCTATTTATGATCCATGCAATCAAAAACTTTATTGTAGTCTATAAAACACAGACTAACTTTCTCTGAAATTTTTCAGTGCACTCCAGTAACCAGTGAATGCATGCAAATAGATTTCAAGTATCTCTTCCTTATCTAAAACACAGCTTTCAGAGGTATGCTTTTTTATAACTTCCCAGATAAAACTGGGTCGTTTCCACACTCCAGCATGCTTCCTTGTGTTCTCATCCACTCAATCATCATTGCAAAGGTAAATATTTTTTACCCACCATGATTATAGTTTAGTTTTTGCCTGCCTCTGAATTTAATATAAATGAAATAAAATGTGTTATGTATATATAATTTCACCAATCTCTTTCCCTTCTCTGATCTCATCCTTTCATCCCCTTTCCTTCTGTCCGCCTTCCCTCTGGTCCCTTTGATCCCTCCTCTGCCTCTATTCCGTTCCTCAGTTCACATTGTTCATTAGATTCCTCAAATGAGTGAGATCATATGATATTTTTCTTTTCCTGCCTGGCTTATTTCACTTAGCATAATAGTTTCCAGGTCCATCCATATTGTTGCAAAAGGTAAGATTTCCTTCCTTTTTGTGGCCACATAGTATTCCATTGTGTATATGTACCACCACTTTTTAATCCACTCGTCCACTGACGGACACTTGGTCTGTTTCCAGATCTTGGCTATTGTGAACAATACTGCCATAAACATGGGGGTGCATTTCTTCTTTTGAATCAGTGATTTGGTATTCTTAACATATATTCCTAAAAGTGGGATGGCTGGGTCAAAAGGCAGTTCCACTTTTAATTTTTTGAGGAATCTCCATATTGTTTTTCACAGTGGCTGCACCAGTCTGCATTCCCACCAGCAGTGCAGGAGGGTTCCCTTTTCTCCACACCCTCACCAGCACTTATTGTGTGTTGTTTTGTTAATGAGCACCATTCTGACAAGTGTGAGGTGATATCTCATTGTGGTTTTAATTTACATTTTCTAATGATTAGTGATGTTAAACATTTTTTCATATGCCTATTGGCCATCTGTATGTCCTCTTTGGAGAAGTGTCTATTCAGTTCTTTTGCCCATTTTTGATTGGATTTCCTGGAGTTGAGTTTTATAAGTTCTTTATATATTTTGGTTATTAACCCCTTATCAGACTTATTGTCGAATATGTTCTCCCATTGTGTGGTTTGTCTTTTTATTTTGTTCATCTGTGTTTAGCTGTGCAAAAGCTTTTTAGTTTGATATAGTCCTTAAATGGAATGAATTCTTTGAAAGCTGGTTTCTTTCATGTAGTATCATAGCTGTGAGATTCATCCATATTTTTATGTGAAGAAGTTTTTCATCATTGCTGTAGAGTATTCCTTGAATGAATATACTAATTTTTGTGTCCTTTCTGCTGTTGGTGGACATGTGTATTTTTTCTATTTTTTTTTTTAATTCATAAATGATGCCACTATAAAATTATTCTTCAAGCCATATATTAAAGTTTGAATTGCTTGGCCTTGGGTTGTGTTTAGTTAGTTAATATATACTAGCTTCCGTAGATAATGACAAGTAGCTTCCAAGAGGTGGTATCTATGTGCCCTCCCACCATTCAGTGTACTTTTTTTTTTAATCAGTGGGAAGAGGGTAGGCAGAGAGACAGACTCCCACATACATCCTGACCAGGATCCAACCGGCAAGCCCACTAAGGGGCTATGCTCTGCCCATCTGAAAGTTGCAAACTGTCACAATCTATCATACCTCCCATCCATTCTTTTAAGGACCCTTTTATCCCTTCTAAAAATCCTTTACTCCTCCCTAAAAGACCTACATCCTTCACCCCCAGTACTTCTTTTTTAAGATTGTATTTAAGCCTGAATTCTAAATCCACCTATTTGAGTTTTTTCTCCCCTCTGGGTTTCTCCCGTGCATTCACAAGGTATCATAGTAGTAAGCTTCTGTTTGTTTATCTCTTGTTACTCTATCTTTTGTCACAGTGGTCTTGACTAAGATCTCAGAAGGTAAAGAAAAAATATTTTCCTCTCCTACACCAGCCATTTAACCTTTGTGCTATTTCATTTCCCTATGATTTCTACAAAGTACATAATATTTACCTAAAAGGATATTCTAAGCATTAAGTATATGATTATTCCAAAGAAACAAGTAAACTTCCTAATACACTCCAGTAGTTCTCAGATTATACTTCAGTCACCTGAAAAGCTTTTTAAACTCCCAATGTTCCAGCCACAACTCACAATAATTAAATCTAGTGTAGGACCTAGACACCAGTACTTTTTAAACCCCTGGAAAATTCCAAAGCTGTAACCAAATTGCAGATACTTACAAATGACCCTCATTCTATAGGTATAATACAGGACAGGTGCCATTTAGTCAGGTCCAGTAGTTGAAAAAGAATGGAAGATCCCAGGGGAAACAAGAGGGCGGCTGCATTAGAACAAAGCAAGCTGAGATGCACAGCTCATGGGCAGAGGTTAAGGAGTGACTCCAGTGACAAATCTTCACCATCACAGATGTGACGCACTCTGCTAGGTCTTCACAGTGTCTGGGAAACATCTGCTTTACCTTCACACCCAATTTGCTTCACTCCTTTTCCCTTTTAATTCAGTGTTTGACTTTTATACAATAAATGCATGCTGAGGAAAGTCTACTTTAGGCTACAGGAAGAATTTTTTTATTAATAACAGTTGTACAGAAATATGTTAAAAGGTTTCTTAGATTTCATAAATTTTAGCATGTTAAAATTATTGAACTAATTTACCTTTGCAGGAAAGAATATCAATTTTCTTCCAAAACATTTTTTGATAAAATGTCATCATTCAATCTTTTCCACTATATTCCTCCTGTTCTACAATGTGAAACATTTAAAACATATAATTTTTTATAATGTCCAAAACAATACATATAGAATATATATTTTGAAAACTCTTCAAGATATTACACTTTAAAATCCACTTCTGATTTAATGGATATGCATGCTTATTCAGTTTTTTAATTGAATATGTCTCAAAAATCAAAGAAATTTCAAGAAATTTGTTATGTTTAATGAGTGGGACACTTGAAACCATGTCAACACAATAATTAAAAAGGAAAAGAAAATTATTATGCCAACCCCATTATTTCAAGTAGTTTGAACAATTTAAAACATAAATACTTTTTTCTATTTATTGTAGTTGTACAAACTGAATAATGAGGAGTGTGATCTGATGTTACCAATGTTCACAATACATGAATACTTTTCTATTAAAATTTTTCATTTTACTCAACTCTGATTTAATAGAATTTATGGCTATAACTACAAAGATAAAAAGTGAACTGGTATATTTCCAGTGAATTTCATCATCAAATACTAATGACCCAACTGAAAATACTCATATGTTTCTCAGTGATTGAAATAATTGTCTGCACTCAAGTCTGCATTTTGCTGCTTACCATACATATAAATTATTTGAAATTTAATTTGTGAGTTACTGAGAAACTTCTGAAATTATGCAAGTTTCATAATCATCAGTCCTGAGCTTCAGCAATCCAGACAATCACAAAGTTCATTCAACTTCTAGTTCTTCGGATTAAGAAACTGAGATTTAGATAATTTAATTCACAAGTAAGTACAATAGTTGTAAAGCCCAGAGTAGCATACAAGTCTCATGATTACCAAATCCAGAGTTTTTCATTTGTTTATTTTCTGTTATACTATGGTATCTCCCTTTATGCTAGAATTTTTTTTTTAAAAGATAAAACATTTTATTGATTTCAGTGTATCTGTGATGTGAACTATACCAAACAGCTGATTAAAGAAATTTAATGTAATATTTCTGAAAATATTGTCTCATTTTCTTGTAATTGAACCTCTTTTTAAGTTCAATGCAGTATACTGTTTGAAGGAATTATCATAAGAATACCCTAAAAATACTTTGCAATCTGAAATGTATTACTTAAAAATGTAACAACACAGGCATCACTAAAAGCTTGTTGAAAAGGCAGAAACTAATGTCTCGCCCGAAATTCAATTAATCATTATCTGCATTTTAACTAGAGTCCTGGGAACTTATATATCTATTGAATTTGGGAAGAATGGTAGCCCCACCCAGGGAAAAAGACAATACATACAATCTAGTCAACAGTTGGAATTTCAAAGCAGAAATGGAAGTTGAGAGCTCTAGGTTTTATTAAGATCTCATTGCTAATGTGGGGCTGGATTCGAATTGAGGTATTCTAAATCTCTTGCTGAGGAGCCACTGAGCCATTTCACCCACAGGTGTTGTAAAGTACCAAAGGCTACAGAATTAATATTAATATTTTAGGAGGCTTGGAGAACATTTTATTAATTTGGATTAAGGTGTGCAGAGAAATTGTGAGAATAGTCTCTGTACTGTGTGATTGGCATAACCAGGATGGCCCTTGGCATTGTATTGTAAATGCAAGGGGAGGAAAACATGGATTCCCAGACATTCCACCACACCTGTGGGAAAAGGGGTGAATGGCTAGCCAGGTGCAGGAACAGAAAAGCCAAAAATAAACCTTTTCTTATAGCAATGAGTCATTTGCGGGCATTTGTCCCCACCAAAACTACCTCTCCTATGTAAATGCGTGTGTGACTCTGGACAGAGAGATAGCAGATAAACACTAGATAATATAGGAATGCCTTTAATATGTAAAGAGACATCTTTCTACCATTGTGTTGGCTTGTAAATTTTGTTTTCTCCAAAATGATGTATGGTTTGCAAATTGAACGTGGTCCTATCATGTTAAAGGACATATGACTATAACCAATAGCAATAAGGGGCTCCTAATTGCAATTTTTGCTTCTGTACTTCCCCCACTTACAAAACTATAAAAACTAAGTAGAACAAAGGGCCAGCGCGCTCTCCCTCAGATTTCTGTCGGAGTTCCCGTCGCTTGGCCAAGCTAGACAATAAAGCTTTGATGTGTAAACGACGGACCTTGCTCCTGTCTTCCATATTTCGGGTCCCTCCGAATTTGGATTAACATTGCTATTTACGTTGTGTTAGTGTTATGCAATATTGACAGCCTCCAAGCAGATCCAGTCTTCCCTTCTGATAAGAAGTCTCAGACTGCTTACAAATGCTCTGGATCCAAGCATCTTACACCAAATGTTAGAAAGAGAATAAAAGAACTTCCACCAAAGGTTCTTCTACATAAGAATGTCAACAGGAAGAAAGCTAAGGCAGTATATACATGCAGTTGCAGCATTTCTTGTGAGCAGACAGTTTTGCTAAAGTTTCTGGGTTTTAATTTTTAATTGAATGTATTGGGGTGACATTGGTTAATAAAATTATACAGGTTTCAGGTGCATAGTTCTACAGCACCTCATCTGCCCACTGCCTGTGCATTCACCACCCAGGTCCAATCTCCTTCCTTCCCCATTTATCCCCTTTGCCCTCTTCTACCTCCCACCAGGTGATCACCATACTATTGTATGTGTTTATGAGCTGAATTTTTGTTTTTGTTTTAGTTTTTGTTTTGTTTTTTTTTTTTTGCTTAATCCATTCATATTTTTCACTTGGTCCCTGTAAAGCCAGGAGCTAGGGCTGCCACTATCAAAGCAGCCTTCTGGCCCATGCAGGTTCGCATTGGATTCGGTCAGTGGGTAAAGAAACAACGGAGCCAAGAACTGATAGGTCATTTTCTTTAATTCTAGCTTGCTGTTGGGAAGATAAAATATATTATGCATCAGTTCTTGGCTCCGTTGTTTCTTTACCAACTGTCCGAATCCAATGCGAACCTGCGTGAGCTGGGCTGCTGTGATGGTGGCCCTGGCCCTGGCTGCTGGCTTTACACTTGCACCCAGCAGGCAAGTAAAAACACACACTGGGCTCCAAAACCCACTCACATTCAGTGCTCTCAAAGCCACTGACTTATCCGAGTTTCCTAGAATCAAAGGTTTCTAGATCACCAGCCTTATTCTCCTCAGTTCCCCATCTCCTTCCTTATCCCAGATACAAACTCTGTACAACCTGGCATCTCACTCAGCACTCCGCCATCTTGGCTGCTTCTCCTGGCCACATGGCCTCTTTCTGCTCTCTGCCCTGCTCCCTCTGCTCTCCCATGCTAATCATCCCAGGAACCAAGAGAAGAAACTCTGTTCTGCCCCCATTTTATATTGTAGCTTCACAACCTCTAATCCAATATACAAAATAGGGAAGTGTCTAATACAAAGTCACTTCTCTGAGGCATGATTGGATTGTACCGCCCCACATCAACAAGGGTGGGAAAGGTTTAACCCAAAACCAAGCCCCAGGCTACAAGGATTCTGCCTGCCTCCCAACACACATTAATATCACCTGGGCAACGGCCTCCACGTGGGCAGCGCCACTTTAACAAAGTGAGCATAATACATTTTATCTGCCCAACAGTCCCCCTGAAGTTTTTGGTGGGGAAACCTTATCCATTAAAAAATTCCATTTTATTCTAGTTTGTTGAGAATTTTTGTCATGATGTTTATTAACTATTACTTTCTGCAACTATTTAAATATTTTTTTCTTTTTAACATGCTAATATGGCAAACCTATTTTAAAAGTTTGAGCCAGATTATATTCATAGAAAATAAATTCAATTTTGTGTTATGATGCATTATCTTATTCCCTCACTGTATTAAACTTTGCTAAAATTTTGTTTAGGATTTTTGCATTCATTTTTATGAGTGAGACTGACCTGCACTTTTTTTTTCCAATTGTTTTTATCGGGTTTAGTTATCAAAACTGAAAAAGTCTCATTAATTAAGATAAAACACTTTTTTTAGAATAATTTCTCTAAAAGCTATACATTTCCCTCTAGTTATTTTTAACATCTTAATGACTGTTCAGAGTTTCTATTTCCCTCCCAGTAAATTTTGGTAAATGTATTTTTCTAGGAATTTGTTCATTTTATTTCTCTAAATATCCTTTTAATTGTCTGTAGTATCTGAAATTCTGTCCATAATGTGCCTCCAAAAAGCATTTATTAGGACCTTATCTCCTTTAGCTTGATGCATCATGAAAGGTTTTAACACCTTATTTCTTGAATGTAAGATCTGAAACTATAAATTACATAGAAAGAAACATAAGTACTAATCTCATGAACCTTGGCCATAGAGAACAATTTATGAATTTGACCCCAAAGGCCAGGGTAGTAAAAGCAAAAATGAATGGATTATATCAAACTAAAATGTTTCTGCACAGCAAAAGAAACTGACAACAAAACAAATAAGCAGCCAACTAAATGGGAGGTGATATTTGCAAACAACAGTTCTGATAAGGGATTCATTCAAAATATATAAAGAACTCACAAAACTCAGCAACACACAAGCAAACAATCCAATTAAAAAATGGGGAGAGGACCTGAACAGACACTTTTCCCAAGAAGACATACAAATGGCCAACAGGTATATGAAAAGATGCTCATCTTCACTAGCTATTAGAGAAATGCAAATCAAAACTACAATGAGATACCACCTCACACCTGTTAGATTGGTCATTATCAGCAAGACAGGTGACAAGTGTTGCAGAGGCTGTGGAGAAAAAGAAACCCTTATTCACTGCTGGTAGGAATGTAAAATGGTACAGTCATTATGGAAGAAAGTATGGTGGTTCCTCAAAAAATTAAGACTAGAACTACCATATGACCCAGCAATCCCTCTACTGGGTATATACCCCCAAAACTCAAAAACTTGGTACATAAAGACACATGCAGCCCCATGTTCATCTCAGCATTGTTCACAGTGGCCAAGACATGGAAACAACCAAAGTGTCCCTTAATAAAGGATTAAATAAAGAAGATGTGATACATGTATACTATGGAATACTACTCAGCCACAAGAAATGATGACATTGGATCATTTACAACAACATGGATGGACCTTGATAACATTATACTGAGTGAAATAGTAAATAAGGAAAAGCTAAGAGCTGTATGATTTCATCCATAGGTGGGATATAAAACTAAAGCTCATGGACACAAATAAAAGTGAAGTGGTTACAAGGGGTAGAGGGTGGGGGGAAGGGTATAAAGAGAGACAAATATAAGGTGATGGGAATTGATTTCACTTTGAGTGATGGGCATACAATATAATCAACAGTTCAAATGGTATAGAAATGTTTACCTGAAATCTCTTTACTCTTATTGATTCTGCAATAAAAACATAGACCTCAGGGGAAATTTTTTTTTAAAAAACCCCAAATATTTACCTTTTTGACACTATTATATATTTTTTAAATTTTATAAATTTTTACTCTTATCTTTATTATATCTTCAGCTTGAATTTGCTTGGATTTATTTTTTAGGCCTAATCTAGTAAGTATTAATATTATGTCTACATAAATTTTACATTTTTCTTCCTTCTTAATAACTCTAATGGTTACACATTTCCCTCAAATTCTTGCTTTAATGCATTCCCCAGGTAGACATATAATATTTTTATTTTTATGCTTTGCAAAGTGTTTCACCTTTCACACTATTCTCTTGATGCATGAGGGCTTTTTCATTTGTTTTAAAATAATTTCCAAACCTATGCAGTTTTGTGGTTAACTTATATTATTGATATTTAGCTAAAATTAAGTTCTGAAAATACAATCTCATAATGTCAGTTCTCTAAAATATGTGAGAGCTGCTTTATAATTTAGAATGCTGACAATTTTGAATAATGTTTTATGTATTTCTGAAAATAACATGTATTCTGTGTCTGCTGGTGACAGTTTTCCCTTAATATTTCCTATACACATTAATGACGTTTTTTTAATTGGCTTGTTATATCAATTACAGGAATATAAAGTTTAAAATCTATCTGAAGTTAACTTGTCAATTTATCTCTCTTTTTTTTTTTTTTTTTTTTTTTTTTTAGGTAAGAGGAGAAAGATAGTGAGGCAGACTCATGAATACGTCCCAACAGAAATCCACCTGGCAAACCTGTCTGGGGTTGATGCTCGAGTACTGAGCTATTTTTAGCACCTGCCCTCAGACCAATGTAGCTATCTTCATCACATGGGACCATGCTGAACCAGTCGAGCCATTGGCTGTGGAAGAAGAAGAGGGAAAGAAGGGGGACAAGGAGCAGAAGTGAAGCAGATAGTTATTTCTCTCTTGTGCCCAGACTGGGAAGCAAAACCAGGACTTCCATATGACAGGCCGACACTCTATCCACTGACCCACCAACCAGGGCCTCAATTTATCCTTTTTAAATTTTGACTTTGCATATTTTGATCTGTTTTTAGTTGATAACAAGACCAGAACTCATATGTTACTGAAGACTTAAACATTTATTTATTTATGTTATAGCCCCCAATCTCTAGTAATACTTCTTAAAAGTCTATTTAATCTAATTTTTAAAAATTGCTTCATTTTGATTTTTGTCTACTTTATATTTTTTCTATTCTTTTTTCGACTTTCAACATTTTCTTCTTATATTTTAAATGTATCTCCTGTTAATATATTGCTTTATTTATTTACCTTTTATTTAACAGATTTTGTCTTTGTACTAGAAAATCCATATATACTGCTCACAAAAATTAGGGTATATTTTATAGCTTTATATTCATTTTTGAAATATCCCTTAATGTTTGTGAGCAGTATATATTGGCTGAGAACACTGATGTGGTTTGTTTGGTTTTTTTTTTGGCTTCTCATTTGTCCTGTTTTTGCTAAAAAGTATTTTTTCCTCTCTTTGTATTAACCAAGATTCCCCTCATCAATACCCTCATTCCATCCATTCCCCTATAGTACAGCATATATATTTCTTTCATTTGTTACTATTCAGTTGTTGCTTTACTGTAGTTGACTAAAATTTTGTAAATCCATATTTTCCCCAATGTGTTTGGCTAACCAATATCTCTGTCCTTTTCCAGAATAATACAGTGATCTTTAAATCTTTATCTATGATCATCCACTTCAAAAGCAATTGATCTACAAGACGTTGCTTATAACTTGATTTTTCTAACCTGAAGGAGACTGCATATTTTTATTATGATTTTCATACAGTCAACATTTGATTAGATTTTTGTCCAGTTTGTTTAACTTTTTTTTGCTCACAATCCCTTCGTGCAGACTGTTCTGACATAATTACTATGTTCCTTCTTCTGTAAGGTCAAGTGTGCATTGTTAGTGTTAAATCCTCTCAGTTTCTATTTTTCTGAAAATATCTTTCTTTTCCCTTAGTTTTGAATAAGTATATATGATATAATATAATTCTAGGTTGGAAGAATTTTTAGGTCTTACAAAATACAAATCATTATCTTCTGACTCCAATCATTGCCATCAAAAAGCTAATAATAAATTTAGTCTTTATTTTTGTGTTGGACTTCTGTATTTTCTCTTTGGTTACCTGTAAGATCTCTTTGTCTGTAGCATCCTGTGTCACTATACTGTATTTCAGCATGGATTTTTATTCTTATTCTTTTATTTTTTGCTTTTGTTTCCAGTGTATACCGAATCATTCATTTTTACTCTTCACTCTTCTTCTTTTAATATATTTCTTTTTACTCTGTTCTGCAATCTAGATAATTTCTTTAGATATAGCTACCTATTCTGTAAATATCTTTTCAATTGAATCAATACTTGAGTTTTTCAGTTTAATAAGCTCACTTATTAAAAAGAATTTCAGTAGTTATGTTTTTCATTTCCTTACATTCAATTTAGTTCGTTGCAATGTAACTGGCTGTTTTTTATAGTCACTTGTCATACTTTATATTCATATTCTCTTATAGTTACTTGTCATGTAGCTTTTGTCATACTTCCAACTTCATCTGTTTTGGTTTATTTGTTTAAAGATATTAAAGTAAAGATATTTATACTCCTCATATAATAATTTTTGTTTTGTACAGTCTTTACAAACTTGGTTCTGCATTTTAAAAATATTTTTCATACTGACTCACTTCTCTATATATTTTGTTTGTATTTATTGTATATTCTTTGGAACTGTTTCTGGGAGAACACATAGTGTTTGTACTTAATATTTCTTTTTTCTGCAGAGAGATTTTGTTTTGGTTCAGTTATACACCTGAGACACCAATATTTCCCTAGATCAGTTTCTGTTAAAATTTAGGTGTAGAGGTTTGGGAGCCACGCAGTTAGTGTGAATAGCAGTCATAATGCCCTATGAAGGAGCTCCTGCAATTAGGATTTCTCCAGGAGATCCTTTTTTTTTTACTATTATCACTTTGCCTCTTTCTAATGACTGGAATGATTAAGCAAGCTGGGTTTCTTTTTTCTTCTCCCTTTGAGGGTATAGACTTAATTTTTCTCAGTTTTCTATGGGGATAGGTGTGGCACCCCATCTAGGAAGTAATCTATAACTATTTGCAAAATGAATGAAAGAATGCTTTTCAAAGAGCATTTATTTCCAATATTAAATTACCACTTAAATAAGGTTTATTACTGTTTTCTACACGTAAAGTTTTTTTTTTGCTTCATTAGAGTGAGAAAGAAGCCAACAATAAACAATATTTTTTTAAAAGAGGGTAACATGGAAAATTTCCTGAATCACAGTTTGCAGAAGTATGTCATGTGCAATTAAACATTTTAGCCTTTCTCAGTAATCCACTGCTACAGAACTGGAAGTTCTATATATAGAATTTGATTCTTACATCTGTGTCTTAAAAAGGAATCAGTCCAAGCATATAAGACTTTGTGCACATTTCTGCCATGGTGATATTGGCTATAAAGAAAATCCTTCCCAGGACTACCACCTTCCTGTCCACCATCTCTATACTGCAATTTCTCTAGAAAGATGTGGTGGTTATCATAATGGATAATAACCCTCAAGAGAATAACTCTTTGTATAGCCACAATGAATATGATCTACAATGATGTAATTCATCTATAAACAAGTGCCTTAAGTGATTTTAGATCTCTGAAACTTGAATCAAACATTTTTGAAATGGATAGATGATTCTTATATACCTAGTCTCCTAATGCATATTACAAATGGCTCTACAGAAAGACAAAGTTCATCCCACTATCTCCTTATCATGCTTCAGTGCAGGAAATAGCACATTTCTTCATTTCAAAGAACACCAGAATTTAGCTGAGATAAATGCCTCCTATCATTCCATCAGTAAAAGAAATGCAGTATCCTGAATGAAGTAAAATTCAAGTAACTGTCAGTGGTTCATATTATCTTTCACTGAGTCTGTAAGATTATCTCAGTTGAGAAAAGGAGAAGATACAGATACTCGTAAAGTTTTCTACAAATACTTAAAATTTTCCTCAGGGAACTTTCCGCTTCAATGTCTGACCTTTCAGAGAGAGACTGTCTTCTAAAAGAACTGCAGCTCTTCGCACAGACCCCTCAGTCACACCAGTTTTACAGAGCAGTCAGCCCTGAGTCTCTCACCACTTAGGAAATTTCACTATCTGCATACTGCATGATTATATGCTAAGTATCCTTATTCTGCATATTTCCTTCTTATAATAAATACAAAAAACTATATCTGCTTTGAGAACAGAATAATTGCTATTAAGTTTCTTTCTTTCTTTTTTCTTGATAATAAGAGAGAAAGACATGAAAAGGAAAATGACCATTAGTTTTTCTCTTCCATGGCAAGTATACTTCGTAGGAAAACCTGAATGCTGTATTTACCAGCTGCATGTTATCAACACCTTATACTACCAGGAAAACAACAAAAATGAAGTAAAAGTTGGAAAATTCCCATTAAAGAAATACTGATGTATTTCTGTGATACTAAGATTTCTCCTGCATATTCAAGATAAAGACAATTATATTGTATTTTCCAATGCTGTGAATGTAAGAGAGATGTTCTTTAGATGCCTTACTACAAAGAATACAGCTGGTCCTCCTACACAGTGCTTGCTCTGTGGGCTCCCAGAGTTGTATAGCTTATCTGCTGCATTCTATGACACTGCCACAGTATTAGTTTATGTGAGTTTATTAGAAGTTAGCATACCGATACCACTTGTTTGCAATGCTTATCTCTATTCCTCTGTTTCTGTGAGAATACTTAGTGCTGAGCACCTAATATTTCCCTTTCCTACAGTGGGGTTTTGTACTACATTTGATACAGGTTTTGTACATCCTCTTGTTATTTCAAAATTCATATATTATTGTTGCTATTATTTTGCTTCTTTATTCCACTGTTTTAACTATTTGCCAATTTATGTTATGCTTATAACAATTAACAATTTCTAAGGCATTTTCACAGATATTGCTTATAACAATATTGTCAAATAAGAAGAGAGGTTATTATTGCCTTGGCATAAAAGAAAAAAATAGAGATTTAGAATTATCAGCTATCCTATCAAAAATTACATAATTTGTAATTTTTTATAAAAGTTACTTATAGATTTTTTAGAAGAAATCCTATTTCAAAGAGTACAAACTTACAGATTGATTTTCAAATATGAAATAAAAATATCTAAATGTCATCGGAAAAGAAGAAGTAAAGGTATCACTTATTGCTGATGATATGATCCTATACATCGAAAACCCAAAGGACTCCACAAAAAGATTTCTAGAAACAATAAACCAATACAGTAAGGTCGCAGGATACAAAATTAACATACAAAAGTCCATAGCCTTTCTATATGCCAACAATGAAATATTAGAAAACGAACTCAAAAAAAATAATCCCCTTCACGATTGCAACAAAAAAAATAAAATACCTAGGAATAAACATAACAAAGAATGTAAAGGACCTATATAACGAAAACTATAAGGCATTGCTAAGAGAAATAGAAAAAGACACAATGAGATGGAAAAATATTCCTTGTTCTTGGATAGGAAGAATAAATATAATTAAAATGGCCACATTACCCAAAGTAATATATAAATTTAATGCAATTCCCATCAAAATTCCTATGACATTTTTTAAAGAAATGGAACAAAAAATCATAAGATTTATATGAAACTATAAAAAACCCCGAATAGCCAAAGCAATCCTAAAGAAAAAGAATGAAGCTGGGGGCATTACAAAACCTGACTTTAAACTATATTATAGGGCCACAATAATCAAAACTGCATGGTATTGGCAGAAAAATAGACACTCAGACCAATGGAACAGAATAGAAAGCCCAGAAATAAAACCACATATATATGGTCAAATAATCTTTGATAAAGGGGCCAACAACACACAATGGAGAAAAGAAAACCTCTTCAACAAATGGTGTTGGGAAAACTGGAAAGAAACATGCAAAAGAATGAAACTCGACTACAACCTGTCCCCATGTACTAAAATTAATTCAAAATGGATCAAAGACCTAAATATAAGATCTGAAACAATAAAGTACATAGAAGAAGACATAGGTACTCAACTCATGGATCTGGGTTTTAAAGAACATTTTATGAACTTGACTCCAATGGCAAGAGAAGTGAAGGCAAAGATAAATGAATGGGACTACATCAGAATAAAAAGTTTTTGCTCAGCAAGAGAAACTGATATCAAAATAAACAGACAGCCAACTAATTGGGAACTGATATTTTCAAACAACAGCTCAGATAAGGGCCTAATATCCAAAATTTACAAAGAACTCATAAAACTCAACAACAAACAAACAAACAATCCAATAAATAAATGGGAAGAGGACATGAACAGACACTTCTCCCAGGAAGAAATACAAATGGCCAACAGATATATGAAAAGATGCTCAGCTTCATTAGTTATTAGAGAAATACAAATTAAAACTACAATGAGATACCACCTCACCCCTGTTAGATTAGCTATTATCAACAAGACGGGTAATAGCAAATGTTGGAGAGGCTGCGGAGAAAAGGGAACTCTCATCCACTGTTGGTGGGACTGTAAAGTAGTACAACCATTATGGAGGAAAGTATGGTGGTTCCTCAAAAAACTGAAAATAGAACTACCTTATGACCCAGCAATCCCTGTACTGGGAATATACCCCAAAACCTCAGAAACATTGATACGTAAAGATACATGTAGCCCCATGTTCATTGCAGCACTGTTCACAGTGGCCAAGACATGGAAACAACCAAAAAGCCCTTCAATAGAAGACTGGATAAAGATGTGGCACATATACACTATGGAATACTACTCAGCCATAAGAAATGATGACATCAGATCATTTACAGCAAAATGGTGGGATCTTGATAACATTATACGGAGTGAAATAAGTAAATCAGAAAAAAACAAGAACTACATGATTCCATACATTGGTGGAACATAAAAACGAGACTAAGAGACATGGACAAGAGTGTGGTGGTTACCAGGGGTGGGGGGAGGGAGGACGCAGGAGGGAGGGAGGGAGAGAGTTAGGGGGAGGGGGAGGGGCACAGAGAAAACTAGATAGAGGGTGACGGAGGACAATCTGACTCTGGGCGAGGGGTATGCAACATAATTTAATGACAAGATAACCTAGACATGTTTTCTTTGAATATATGTACCCTGAATTATTAATGTCATCCCATTAACATTAATAAAAATTTATATAAAAAAATATATCTAAATGTCTAAATATAGTACTTAGATATCTATTGATAGTTACCTGAAGTTATTTGATAAAAAGTGAGTATATAATTTCCAGAGCTGTATTTATATAAGATTAAATTCTAATATTAACCTGCAAATAACTAATTCATCCCAAACAGATATGAGTATGATGAACAGATAGCCTAAGTTCCAAAAAAACTACTGGTTTCTCCTAGAGTAACAAGTGCTTTTTTTTTTCAGTGCCAAAATAAAAGGTTTAGGGCTAAAACTAGTCTGTAATGCCTGTAACTGGAAGTGTAGAAGAGTACATTTTGCTTTTATTTTAACGACAATGAAGAAGTAAGAGTAAGACATAACAGGTATAAGCAGGCTACGTGCTTACTGTACTGACTTGCCAATGGAGTGTGAGTACCCAAATACTTTATAGAATAAAGCCTCACAATAGTTAATTTCAACATTTAAATGGGTACAATCTATATTTTCTTACATGTCTTTAATGTCAGGACACTTGATGAAAATGAAAGTGGAATTGTTAGTTTATACAATTGGATTGATAGATTTAGTATATTTATAGCTCTCAATCATATTCTTAACAATTTATTTTTAAATAAATTAAAGATATGTATTTTATATGTTGTCAAGTCAACTCCCAGCAGGATGAACTAAAAGAGATAAATTTTAAAATATTATTCTTATTAATAGGATGTGTTCTAACATTCAGCTATCTTTTTTGATCTGTGTTTAATGAATAAAGTGAATTGAAATATCATTTAGATCAGGGATAGTCAACCTTTTTATACCTACCTCCCACTTTTGTATCTCTGTTAGTAGTAAAATTTTCTAACTGCCCACTGGTTCCACAGTAATGGTGATTTATAAAGTAGGAAAGTAACTTTACTTTATAAAATTTATAAAGCAGAGTTACAACATGTTAAAGCATATAATAATAGTTACTTACCAAGTACTTTATGTAGGATTTTTGCTTAGTTTGGCAGAATAAATCTTTATAAAACAACTTACTGTAGTTAAATCTATCTTTTTATTTATACTTGGGTTGCTCCGCTACCACCCACCATGAAAGCTGGAATGCCCACTAGGGGGCGGTAGGGACCAGGTTGACTACCACTGATTTAGATGAACGTATAGATTAATAGAAAATGTGGTCAACACTTACAATAGAGAGAGCAATCACCAATAAAATCTCTTAGTTCTTTTTATTTAATTTGTAATGCAACCTCCCAGGTCTGCTTATCTTTAAGTGCTTAGTGAGGGCTCTGGCAGGGTTGCACACATGCCTGTGGGCCAGCTCTCCTTCCTAGGTGGCAGCACTGACTGCAGCCAAGACCAACACAGAGCACACTTGGCTCTATGCTCCTGGAATACCGTTAGGTAAAGTAAAATGGATCAGGAAGGGGCTCGCGTTTTAGCCTTTACAGAAACTTTTCTGTTGTTTTAATTTCATTTTGTTTTCTCACATTTATCACCAAAGATTTTTGTGTAAGAATATATATTTATTTATTTATTTATTTATTTATTTATTTATTTATTTATTTATTTTAAGTCCCCTCATTGAGACCTGGAATGATGAATTCTCAGTCAATATTTAATGAATAAAGAAGTAAACTTATATGAGCTCAAAGAAATATCAAATTATTCGCCTCTAGAGTTCAGGACAAAATGGCAACTATGTTATGCAGGTAGATACATTCTTCCATTAGAAAATGCCCCCAAAGCCTCTCCAGCCAAACTTGGATGTGTAGTGTCTGCCTGACTGAAGGGAAAATCTAATATCAGATCAGACTCAGTGTAGGAAAATAACGTGAAGAGAGGAATAGAGAGTACTGCAATAATTAGTTCCCTAACTTAAGTTAAAGGTGAAAGCCACTGCAGGGTTCAGAATAAAGTACTTTGTATTTATGAAATCTTGCACTGAAACTAACCTTCTATAACCAGTACTTTTCCTCACTGGGATTAACAGGACCCCTCTTTTTGCACTCACATGGAAGAGAAGCCAGGACCTCATTGGCAAGACATAATGTCCTGTGATAAGAAGGTCCAAGGACAGTGTTGCTATAATAGTATTATTGGTATATGTCATTGATTCAATAAAATGTTTAATGGCAGAGGTACAGATTCCATAAGTAAATCTATGGTTTCTCAAAAGGCTAGTATGAACACTTTACCGTAGAGCTTCTACGGTAAAGATCACCTTGAAACTCACATAAACACATTGCAGAATGGAGGGGAAATTGACCTTGTACTTCTTATTGCACTGAGGAGAGAAATAATCAGGCTATTTTATTATTATTTTTTTTATTTTTTATTTTTTTTTGTATTTTTCTGAAGCTGGAAACGGGGAGAGACAGCCAGACAGACTCCCGCATGCACCCGAACCATTAAAATTCAATAGTGAAATAATTTTAAATATGAGAATATCACTAAATAGTATTAATTACTATGTATGTAAATTGAAATTTATGTACAATAAATTAGAAAATAAAAAGAAAATTCATAGCTTCTTAGGGAGAAACAAAAGGAGGGTTTTAATGGATATAAAACTGAAATTTCACTAAGAAACATTTTAGAAAAATAGTCCCAAGAAACTAAAATATTCACAACAAGATGATTACCTGTGATTTCATTAACATTCAAACAACTAGTAAAAAGATCAAGGACAGCCTGACCAGGTGGTGGCACAGTGGATAGAGCATCTGACTGGTCTCACGAAGACCCAGATTTGAAGCCCAGAGGTCCCTGGCTTGAGTGTGGGCTCACTAGATTGAGTGCAGGATCACTGGCTTGAGCATAGAATCATAGACATGACCTCATGGTTGCTGGCTTGAGCCCAAAGGTCACTGGCTTGAGCAGTGGTCACTCACTGTGCTGTAGCCCCTCAGGGCACCTATGAGAAAGCAATCAATAAACTAAGGTGTTGCAATGAAGAATTGATGTTGCTCATCTCTCTCCCTTCCTGTCTGTCTGTCCCTATCTCTGTCTCCCTCTCTCTGTCTCTTGTCACAAAAACAAACAAACAAACAAAAAAAATGATCAAGCACAAGCTTAGTAGAAGAGTTACTTCATATTGAAAGATAAATTTCTGTGTCAAGAGGTAAATAACAAATTAGAGACTTCAACTTTTTTACTTATGTTTGTTCTACTTTAAAAACAGGACATTTTAATCTGGGACTGTAAGTAGTAGATAGTCATAACATGACAGCAGACATACCTAGCACCTCCCAAACTCCCCAGTGTTTCTTTTTTAAAAATTAAATTTATTACAGTGACATGAGTTAGCGTGCTTAATGGATTTCAGGTGCCCAATTCTACAACACCTCTCAGTACACCCTGTCGTGTGTTCACCCCCACCCCCAAGTCAAAGAAGACTGCAGACAGAGCATAAAATTCTCTCATGCTAAAATTTTGTTCTTTATCTTGTGTGTTTTTTAATATTTGAAACATACATAACTCATTAATCAATAAGACCACAAGGCCTTACGCTATACAAATAATCAAGCATAGTATTAATATATAAATGTTATACCAATATATGCCATTTCCTCCTATAATCTACTCAACAGGAAAATGATATGGACACAAACTTCTCTTTCAAAAATGAATCAACAAATATCAGTAATTTATTAGATTCAGATTCATACATATAAGAATTTCTGCCTGATGGAAGATAAAGAAAACAAAGATATCAGAGATATAACCTTTCAGGTTCTTGGGATAATGGAGCAAGGGCCTTAACTTAAAAAATGCAATAAATCTGCGATGTTTCTTCCTGCCCAGAAGAACAGTAGAGATATCGGTAGTCACTGGATTTCTTTCATTCTCAATCTTTTTATGTTAGAGTGCTGCCCTTGCACAGGGACCATGTGGGAAAAATGAAACACTTTATTTATCAAATACTGCAACTGAAAAAAAGAGAGAAGAGTTTACTTCAAGTTTTTATTTACTTATTAGAAACCAACTTCTACTACCTTCTTCATTTTACATTTAATCTAAGCATCCCCATTCAGAATTTGTTGCTCATACACCTTGACTCATTGTGCCTTTTTAACCTTTGTTTTTTGTTTTCCTACTTGCCTTTCAGAGATACATACCTATTGATTAATTTGGCACATACTAATTGAATGCATTTTATGAACTGGCAGAAAATGGTGAAAACAAACTTGGATTTACTGACCTGAAAGTGTCATTATCATAAAATACTATTATTTTTAATGACACCTTTAAAGGTTTTTAAATTTATTTTATTTTTCTTCTTTTCTTTTAAATATCACCTTCTATATGTCTTCCTAAAATCATCTATTCTTTTAAATTCTTTGTTAATAGATACTGTTTGTTTTCCTTTTTTAACATTCTAACTAATGACTGAGGGTTCATATGCCTTAGCCTTTTTGTGCAATAACATTTTAAATGAAATTTTCAGCTCTATTCTCCAGGTCAGAGAACATAAAATAACTGGTAGATAAGATATATAAGAATTTTATATAAAGTAATTCTCATTACTTTTCTTGGTAATTCTCACTCATGATTCTTTCACTTATACCAAAACTGAGGAGAAGTTTTCAAATTTCGTAGTAATTTTAGTCCACAATTGGTCCTTCCTAATTGTATCTCAGGATATCAGTCTGTGAGGTGGTCAGAAAAAGAAGTTGTGACTGAGCCGGGGGCCTGTAGTCCGAGTGCTCCAAGAAAAGGCTATTTTGTAGCCACAGCCTGGTCCGTAGCAGTCACTGATTCCACACTCACAATGCAGTCCATCACTCTGAACTTCAGTGTAACAGGGCTTCCCAGGCAATAAGCCTAATGCAAAATCAAGTAATTATTTCATTCACTAATGTATGGTTTTCTAGCACAGCATATTGGTTAATTGTTTGGGCTCACCATGAAGATCTGAATGTTGTTCCACAGATACTATATGTTTGGGAATAACATGGTTTGCCTTGTCTAAACTTCAGTTTCTTCTTCGATAAATAGGAACAATAATGTTATCTACCATGGAGAGTTGTTATGGGAATTAATGAGAAGATTCGTGTCAACATCTAAATGCAGCTTCTAACATATAAATCTCTGGTAACTGTCAAATCTTATCATTGTAACATGACTCCTTTCCAGTCTTCTGAGTGGAAGGTGATTTGTTTGGGGACATTTTTTTCTCCAGAATCTGTTAAACTAGTCATTTTCAGATATATTTATATAACAAATAATAACTATTTTAAATTATACAAAAAAATTAATACATGCAAAATTACTTCACTGAGAGAACAGTAATGGTGACCAGCACTCAGATGTTGAACCGCCAGAATCTGAAGATATTAAAAGGAAACTATGGCTCCATCCTCCAGCTCAAAGTCTGCAATATCAAATGGAGACCACAAATTGTACATAAGTAATTACAAGGCAGGCGGCATTAATTGCTACAAACAAGAAAGTGGTGTATGCCCTGAGAAGGAAGTGAAGAATACAAAGCAGGGTTAGGGAATTTTGAACTGATATTTGATATAGAAATAAAGTCTTAATGAATAGATAAGAAAACAGAAACTGTGAGTATAACTTTTGAGATAGTGAGACTAGCGTGTTCAAAGGCACAGAAGTGTAAAAAAAAGCCTCCTGTTTTCGGTCCACAGTTGAAGAACAGGAGTTGGAAGATGAAACTGGAAAAACAAACGGGATCAGATAATGAATCCTTATGCACTAAGGTCTGTCACTGAAGGATTCGGCAGAGAGACTACCTCAGTGTAAAGGTCATTATTGCAATGGTACGGAGGATGGACTAGAGGAGGTTGAAACATGATTCAAAATTAATGGGAAGTATTTACAATAATATAGAAAGGTAGAATGAGAGCTGGGATGAAAGCAGTGAGAGTAGTAGAAAAGAAGTAAAATATAAATAATTGTTTAAGAAACAGCACTGGCTCAGTAACTATGACTGGAGGGGAAAGAGGGTGAGGAATGTAGTTTACAAAGAATCGCTGGATTCAGCCTTGGTGCACAGGGTCGATAGCAGTGTTTTATACATGTATATAATTTACAGTACAGTTGAGAGAATGTTAAATATCACTATAAAATAATATTTTATAGCTTTCTCTTACATAATGCAAATAGAAATATAAAACATGATGCCAAGGACATATCTCTCCTATTTTCCTTTGAAGTGAGATTTTATCTCCCAACTCCAAGATAAATTAAAAATAAAAATCTTTGAAGTTGAAGGGACTTTCTTAACGTCCCTTTTATAGTAAGTAGCACAGCAGCAGAGCCAACTTAATTCTTGCCTAGACTGAGGTAGTTTTTTAATCACAGGGACTCCATAGAGTTGCACAGGTTGATTACAGCATAAGGGAGCCAGAAAAAGTGACCACACTCTGGTGTTCAGAGGGCTGACTTCCAGACATAGCCCTGTCCACTGACCCAAGTCGGTACATAAACTAATTCACAGAAAAGTCCTTTTGATAACTAGAGCTGTGCACCCTCAGAGCTTTCTCTTTATAGAGGAAGAAATTGTTTGAATTTACATAAAGGTGCCAAAGTCACCTTGGCCTTGATGCAGCTCTCTTTGCCCATTATATGTTAAGAACTTCATCTATTTAAATATTGATCTGCTTTGGAAAACAGTAACTGGAAAGTACCCCAAAGCTGAAGAAAAGGTGTGCAAGTAACACTGAATATCTGTGTAAGACACTACTTAGTTGGGAATTTCCTGCACTCATTCCAAATGATAAGTATAACCTCAAATTATAGAACATGAACAACTAATAAACACTGTAATTGTAATTGTTCTAGCATAACTAAAATGAAGTACAAGTATATACATGGCAATATAATGTATACAGTGCTCTTTCAGGGAAAAACTGCTCTGAAAGAGAAAAGAAACGTCCACATGAGGACATGGATCTAGAGCAAATACACATAGGATATGATTCAGATTGAAAAAAAAAAAGAAAACCCTTTCTCTGGTATCATATAAGGTTCATTTTACATTACCTAAAAATTTATAACTAAATGACTAGAGTCAGGCTGACTGACCTTCAGTATTTTCCATAATGTTTGGTAATGGTAAATAATGAATCACAATCAGAAAAGTTGATTTCTTCTACATTCATGCAAATATTTTACTTTTACTATAGAAACATAATCTCCAATTTCATTCTGAACAAGAAATCAAATCATATGCAAAACCATGCAAAAGCCATGAAGTTGCCCTTTTTTGTACCATAATAAAATAAGAGGCCATCAATCATCAACTTTATAATATGCATTTTCTATTCTCTTTGCATCATGCTTCTGTGATTCTCTTTTGTTAAACACTGACTTACATATATATAATCATTAAAAAATTTGACAAAGAAACATATTTAGAAAACTACCTCTAGTTTTATTAAAATTCTTGTTTTAACATTATTTAGGCTAGTATCTCCATTGCCAACCACCTATACTAGTTCTGGGAAGGATAGGAAGAACTAAGGAGACTATTCCTTAAGAAACCCATTTCTGACTAAATATGGCTGGCCCTGTAATTTGCTTTGACCAACAGAATGCAACCTGATGTGAGGTAAATAGAAACTATACAATCTGTTTATACTGTTTGGATGGTTTCATAAACTCCTGTCATTTGCCACAAGAAGACCATGAAAAATAAAAAACACGTGAGTAAATACAAATAGAAATTGTAGCCTCTGGTCAAGCCCAGATAACCTACAGCAGGAAGAGGAGATACTTAGTTAAGTCCAGTATAGATTTGAACACCAGTTGATCTGTAGACATGTGAGCAAAAAAACTAATGTTTCTTTGTTTAACCTGCTGCATTTGTGTTTATTATGCACCATGAATTTGGCAATAGCTGACTGTTACAACAGCCATATCACCTTGATCAAAATTTTCAACTTCTCTGAATCTCACTTTCTCCATTTGTACAAAAGAGAAATGGTTGATACATAATGATAATACCTAATTTAATGGTTGTGAAAACCAAATGAGATAAAATATGTAAATCACTAGCATAGTGCCTTAAATATATTACTTCCTATAAGCAATTTAATAGGCAGATTGGTTCTGCTCCATGCTGAAACTACCGAAACATTCATTTTATCCAAATACCTTTCCATCTTTTCTTGGTATGCAGTTATTGAAGGCAGTCAAATTGATTAATTTTTTCCTCAACTGTTGTAGCTTCAGATGCACCTTAGGAAGAACATGCAAGATGGGAGGGCTATTCCCAGATGAACTGACTTGGGAGATTTTTCTTTTCTTCTCTTTTGCTTCCTACCTTCCTAATAATTTTAATTAAGAAAACTGACACGATTCACCATGTGAGACAGCTATTTCTTCTCATATACTCCCAACCCAACCCTATTGCTAAATTTTTTGTTATTTATTTGATACTCATTTCATAAAACACACTGTTACTAACTATATGGATTTAGTCTTATTTTCCATTGCAAGAAGAGCACCTCATACTTCCTATTACCAGCCCTGTCCAGCCAGTGCTCAGAAGTATAGTAGATATTCAATAAAATTTACCTCTAATTTTACCCACATCTTACTTTCAGTAGATTAGTCAACCAGATGATATCACCCACAACTCATTCAGTTTTTCTCCCTCCATCAACATTGTGATAATTCTGTATTAAAAGAAAATCAACCCAAAATTCATTGGCTTAAAATGATGCTTTTTTTTTTCAATTTTTTTTTGGGGGGGGCAAGGAGAGGCAGCAGGTTGCTCAAGATTAGGCTGGATAAAGTCCTAGACCTTTGGCTCCAGACCGCAGGCTGCCAATTAGGTTCAGGTTGATTTATATGCCTTTAAAGGCTCCCTCAGCCACCTGCTATCAGAACTCTCAGAGCATGGTTCTCGTACTGTGGACCAAGACAGGTCTGTCTCGGGGCTTTCGTTAGGAACCAGCACACTATCCCTTCTACCCTTTGGCTAAATGTTTCATGACAAAACCCAGCATCATTGTGGGGGTGGGGGAGTATAACTCTTCTCATTCTCAGGCATTTTAAGGTCACGTGAAAGAAGAGAGTGAAGAATTTAGAACAATAATCCAATCTACTAAGACCTTTCTCTAGGAAAGAAAATAACTTTTTTCCAATATTAATGCAGTTCCCCAAGTCTGGCTACATGGACATGTGACCTGTGAAGTCATACAGGGGCTCACACTTTAAAGTGCTTCTCTCATGGTTTAATGTTCTTCATTGCTGTGTTAAAACTCCTAATCAGGTGTGAACAATGAGTACCATATATTCATTTTGTACTGGGCTCTGCAAATTATGTGGCTAGAGCTATAGCTCTCTACTCCTCCCATCCCCTCTCTTTTCTCCCTTGCTCTTCTATCTGCTAGGAACTGTGGTAGATGCTGGAGGACAGTAGAAATGACTGACCAGAACCCACTCTCCTGTCCTGTACTTTACAAGAGACTGCTTATAATAATATATCATCATATATGTTTATTTTTTACTTTCCACATAGCTCCATTTTTACACATAGCATACCCAGCACACACTGAACTCCAGTTATGTGCAATGTACTAGACGAGGTCAACAACAGACACAAATACTTGCTCTGATGGACTTTATATTCTAGTTGAATGAAGAGTTGTTTGGCCACTGTGACAGCTTAAAAAAAAGTTTACAATAATATAAACAGAGCTGAGCCTCATAGAAACAAAGGAAAAGTAAAATGAAAACAACAAAAAAACAGATTAACATAAAAGATAACTGTTCCTGATATTTCTATAAGGTTTTGTTACAAATCTGTATGCTTTCTTCCAAAGTAAGTCTGGACAGCTTCTATTGTCATGTTATTGTATAGATAAGAAGCGTCACACAACCACCTAAAAGCTTTCTGAGACTAGATACTAAAAAAAATTTTGATGACAAGAGCCAACTAATATAAACAGAAATAAGATCAACCAGAAAATCCATCCCTTGTCAATTAATTACTTTGAAAACCATTTTAACTTTCTAATGGAAAAAGACATTTTGAAAATGTACTTTTTGCCATTGGCAAACAGTCACATATAATATAAAAAATACAACTGAGTATCCCAATGTCCTTTCTTTGTACCAATATGTCCCTTTGTTGTAATGAGGACTTTACTGCAAATATTATAACTTATTTTTAGATAGCTTCTTTCTCCCTAAAATCTCAAAATGCATCAAATGCATTATCAATGCATTTTTTTCCTTATGCCAGTCTTTCTTCCCATTTTTAAGTGAGAAAGGTATACAATCATTATGTTCTTTCATTAGGCCCTAAGCGGTGAATTGATTTCTTTTTCTGAATAAAATTTTATCAAAAAATTTGTGGACCACCATTATTCAGTTTTCTAGAACCAAATAAGCATTTTTTTGAACAACAGAACAGCAAGTGAATCTTTGTATGATGAATTTTCTATCCTTCGTGATTGTTCAGTACTACACTTCAATTTTAAATTCAAATACTGACTTAGAATCAAACTGTTGGCCAGAGTGTTATTCCTCTTTTTTCACTGTTTCCCCCTTATTTCAAACTTCTAGAGCTAGAAGCAAACTTATAAATTCATCTTTCTGTATGCTTGTAATCAAGTTTCCTTCAAATTTTGATAGTTCTTTTTATAACAAAAGAACATTTTCCTTGAACTTTTCAGCAGTTAAGTAGTCATGAGTTCTTTTTATACAGCTTCCCTATTCAAGGAACCTAACTGTTGTAAATCAAGGTGTTGATAGTAAAATCAGGACTAAATCCCTCTCTGAATATGCTGTCCAAACTCTTTCTACTGTCTCGTGCTACTTTAAATCTCCATGGTCCCTAATCTAATCTTTCTACATTTTCAAGACTTAAACTCATTGTAAATATATGTCTTGAAATTTTCAACGACAAAAATGCAAGAAACAAAATATTCTTCTATTTTCTATTTTCTCTAGAGAGAAAGTAAAAGGAAGAAGTCATTTAAATTTGGCCCACTTAAAATTGTGGTGTGTGCCTTCTCTGTTAGCTAATACATTTTTTTTTCTCAGTTGAAAACTTTCATCTGACAAAATTCAGCACTTAGAATACTTATTTTTCTTTTATTTAGCATTAGCTGAGTTCTTAGAACATATAAAACTTAAAAAAAATAATGTGGTTGGCATAACTTCTATTCTTGGCTATGTTCCTGAACTGCTATACAATGAGTCAGGTCCTTTTAATTTGAAGTAAAAATGGTTTCTTGACATTCATGTTATGATGTTAATAAATAGCTTTATTTTCCTTAAAGGAGGGATAAAACTGTCTAGCTTATCTATTTTCAGATGGGCCAGCTCATCTGTACTGTGGTAGAAAGTATACTTGAAATTACTTAATTTGATAAAACTGTGAGAATTACCAAGTGATGTAATACAGTGGTACCTTGAGATATGAATTTAATTTGTTCTGTAACCGAGCTCGTAAGTCAGTCAACTCATATATCAAACTGCCAATTCTGAACCCGTGCACCAACGCTCCAAACTAGTGGCAGCTTCCCGAATCACGACTTGTATCTTGGAATTTCGCTCAGATCTGAAACAAAAATACGGACTGAGTCGCAGCTCGTATCTTAAAAATTCATATGTTGGTCTGTTCATATCTCAAGGTACCACTGTATTTCCATTAGAACTTGTTCTTACTTAAGGACTTCAGAATGCCAACCTGAACTAAGCACCTATTAAGGTTTATTCAATATATACAACATGAGTAATTATAAATTTATTTTTACTTGTATGTCAATAAGATAAGCAGAATCAAGATTGCTCTCTGTGGACTATTGTTTCACTCTAACTCATATTCACTAACAGGACCCTTTGACTTGAAAAGGAATCTGGGAAATGAATAGGGTCTTCTCTCCTATGGGAAATGCTCTAGGGTTGGTACCAAAGACCCCAAATTTCAAGGTCTTTTACTGAAGTCAGTCTGTAGCCAAGGCTAGGAAAAAATTTCAGACTAAGATTCCAAAAGGATTCTAAAATGAAACTATTATATCTTTAATATTTGGGAAAAATGACCTATACACTTCAGAGAGGTGCTCCTCCAATAAAATAATTCTATCTTTTGGGGAAAAAAAAGGTAGTCCATCTATCTCTGGAACTTGTGTGGTAACAGAGGCTCTGTAAATGTGGAAGAGAAGCTACTATTTGGGAAAAAAGATAACAAACACATTGTAGATCCAGAGTTAGGAAAAATCCAAAATGCTTACAGAACATGAGCTAACCAATTCTGAGTGTGAAAATTCATTTTCATATATTCTGTTGTAACTGGCACACTGTAGATATTCCTCTACATGTCTCATTATAAGCAAACAAGTTACAAGTATTTGAAAACTCTGGCCTGTGTGACTGAGGACTGCGCTACACTTGCACTGCCCCATAGGAGCCATTAGTTTACAGTAGCTACTGAGCACTTGAATGTGGCTAGTATGGTAGCAAAACTAAATGTTTACTTTTTTGATAATTTTATAAATTTTAATTTAAATAAATTCTAATAATGCAGCTATGAGAAAAATTTAAACCTGTTAAGAACTTGAGTATGTGATTCTGCTTTTTCAAAAGTGACTTTTATGAAATCTAAACAGATAAAGTATCTCTGTTAAAAATTTATCTAGATTGAGATATACTATTAATGTAAAACACACACTAGAGTACAAATGCTTAGAATAAAACATAGAATGTTATATCATTAATAATTTTATACTGTTAAGTTTTTCAATGAGAATCTTTTTGACATATTGGATAAAATTAAATAAAATATATTTTCACAGCTTTTTTGAGGTATAACTGACAAAACTGTAAGCTATTTAAAGTATAAAATGTGGTGATTTGATATACATATACATTGGAAAGGTCCCCACTGCCACAGAGTTTTCCATCTTGTATATTTACCTTAGGTTTTGTTTTGGTGAGAACATTTCAGTTTCACTCTCTTAACGCTACAATGTTAGCAAACACAGTTGCCATTAAAATATATTATTAAAAATAATTTAATGTATTTTTAATATTTTTTAACCTAGCTACTAGAAAATTTTAAATTACACATTTCTATTAAATAGAGCTGCCTAAGACAATGATCATTTACATGTTAAATGCTAGGGCTCTTGATTTAAACAGTTTATATTGCTTCAAAATTATAATTCCATTTTCAAAAAATCAGTCAGATATATCACTTACACTTAAAGCAAACTGGTGGTAACATTATAAAAATTCTTGTAATTGTTTACAAAGCAGTTTAAAAGATTATGTATTTTCACATAAACATTTGAATCACTTAGTGGTTATTCTCTCATCTTTTCCTGTGGCTTGTTTTCTTGATTCACACAGATAAAATTTTGCAGGACAGTATAAGTCTCTTTTGTAATATCTCCCATCCACTACAGAGGAAGTACATAACCACATAAATCCTTCTGGAATTATAATACAGGGTAACATATTCCACATCATCTTGCCATAAAGAGATAAAACCCAACTGATTACAGATCTCTGAAGCACATTCTGCCCAGTGAAGTCCCCTTGAGTTCAACTACTTATAGAAAGAAAGATTACTCAAATATTCTTTTCAAAATATCTATTATTCTTGGAGTAGTTTTCAGCGGGACAAAAGTAAACAGCAATAATAAAATATAAGATCAAAAAAAGTCAGATATGCTTCCAATTTAAAGCTACCAATTAGGTTCAGTTCAAGAAGTGAATTAAAGTAGAACTCTCGCTCTCTAATTATAATGTTGTCCCCGAGTCACCGTGTAACAAAATATCTACCATCTGAGCATGTCTTAAAGATGTCCAACTTTAAAATAATATCATAACATTATTAATTGCTCCCTAATTAGGTATGACTCAGGGGAGTACAGAAAAAGATAATGTGTTTATGCTTTAATTTTAATTAATATGCATAGATGAATAGAGGCCAGAAAAAAAGCATCTTTGTGCATTATAATAATTTATATATTGCCATATATAAACATAAAAGTAACTGAATATTTTGTAAAACTTTCAATAATGAAATGTAGTCAAATAAAAATACAAAGAAAAAGATATATTTTAAGCTTGTAAAAGCTGGTTCAATCTCTAAAAATAGGTACAGATTGAATAACCTCAAATGTATGGAAGAATCTCACTCAGCAAATCCCTAGGCAACCGCAGCAACGTCCGCACTACAGAGCAGATGAGTTCAGAAAACCCCTATTGGAATACGTTAAAAAACACAATGTCTGTTTTGTTTTTTAAAAACTGATGCTTGTACAAATTATATTTACACTTAATTCTATCATTTTTCTCTTAAATCTTTATTTCAAGATCAGCAAATGTTTTGTATAAAAGGCCAGATAATGAATATTTTAGGCTTCTGGGTCATACACTCTCTGTCAATATTACATAATCTTTCCGATTTAGTATAAATGCAGTCAGAGACAATACATAAACCAATGGTTTGACTGCATTCCAATAAAACTTTATCTACAAAAACAGGCTTTGGGGACTGATTTGGCTCAAGGGTCATAGTTGAGCGATCTCTGCACTCTCTTTAAACAATTGAACTTGTTAATTTAATTTTGCTAATCATGGTATTTTCATGAATATGCGCCTTAAGTAGACAGTAAAACTGTGAACTTATTCAAATTGCATGAAATGCAAAGCTCTATTTTTATCTGTTCTCTTGTTGGAAAAGTTACTAATCTTATATTGCTCTAAAAATTTAAAAATCTTTCATAAGAAGAAAGAATTGTTATGCTCCATTTGGGAATAGCTAATTGACATTTGCAGTAATATTTGTCTTTAATTTTATTATAATATACTGTGCTCATATCATTAATTATAGCAACTAAAGCTAAGTGTAGGTGACTTCTCTATTGATCTTTACTTAAATATACATAGCTATATTTTGGGGTTTGCCTTATAATCTCAGATATAATTTACTAACTTTTAAAGACAGGGTTGGATTAAGATTAATTTTGGAGGAAAATTCTAGCCACATAATAGAAGTAGTTGTTTAATCTGATTTTACATATCACACTTACAGTCATCTTCATATTCACCTTCTCTCGCACTATTACATTGCAGCTTTCTTAATGGTAGATATGTGTCTCACTAGTTTTAGCCCTTCCAGTTTTACCATAGTTTCTTCCATTTAGAAAGGAGTCAATATCTACTTTCTTGAACTACTTTTCTTTTTGTGATACATTGATACATTTACCCAAATCTGTATCATAAAGACTTGGAAAGCAGGAATGCTCCCTTTGAAGGAATGAGATAAAATCCCCTGGCAGTATGCATTGTCTCCGTCAGGTTCCCCAAGGACAGAACTTGATAGTAGGTTCAAGGCCAGGCACAGGAAGTAGTGGTGAAGGTGTGGGAAAATAATTCATGGAAGAAAGGGCAGGCAGTAAAGAGTGATTACTAAACCACTGCAGAAGTCCATGGGAGAAAACTGGAAAAGGTAGAAAAGACACTTTGGAGATTTATACCATATGGAGCACGAGCACTGGAGCTGGTGTATTTATACATCAAATCCCTACAGTCAGTTTGAACTGATCCATAGAGGTGTTAATTATTTGTCATTTCTACTTGAACTGTTTCAGAAAAAGCCTTTAGGTAGAGAAATGGTCCAGTAGCTGGCCATCATCCTGAGCACCCCAAATGCAGGGCCTGGGGATACAGGGCGAGGGATTGAGTGTTTGCTATTGTTATATTCATCTTTGTCTCCTGTTCACTCTTCCTGTGCAATATTCTAAAAAAAAACAAAAAGAACCCTATTTTATCAAGCTTTTTTATTCAATGATTCTCTCTCTTTGGCTTGACAAAATCTAAAATCTCTACCTGATATTCCTTTTTCATTTTTTATGTTCCTGTGTAGCAAAACAAACAAAACCAAAAGGAAAAAAATATTCCACACACACAAAATTGTAAATTTGAGATGCATAGCTAGTTGGATTAAGGATGCATAAATTAAAACATATTAATGATTTTCCAATGTGTTAAGTTTTTCTCTTTGGCCTTGATAGTCACAAAACTCACCAATTCATGTAACATCATTCTTTCTTTATTATTATTATTTTTTTCTGAAGTGAGAAGCTGGGAGGCAGAGAGACAGACGTCTGCGCGTGCCCGACTGGAAATCACCCAGGAAGCCCACCAGGGGGCGATGCTCTGCCCATCTGGGGCATTGCTCTGTTGCAACCAGAGCTATTCCAGTGCCTGAGGTGGAGGCCATGGAGCCATCCTCAGCATCCAGGGCCAACTTTGTTCCAATGAAGCCTTGGCTGTGGGAGGGGAAGAGAGAGAGACAGATAGAAAGGAAAGGGGGAGGGGTGGAGAAGCAGATGGGTACTTCTCCTGTGTGCTCTGGCTGGGAATCAAATCTGGGACTTCCACATGCCGGGCCAACACTCTACTACTGAGCCAACCAGTCAGGGCCCATGTAACATCATTCTTAATGTCTATTGAAGGTATAAGTATCCTAATGTTTTCAAAATATTTAAAGTACTAGCTTAACTCTTTCAAAATTCCAATTTCTAGCTAGTGTTTGTACAGCAACATTACACTAGAAAAAATTTTCATGTACTAATAAATAAAAATCATATTTTATGGCTCTGGCCAGGTGGCTTAGTGAATAGTGTGTCGCTGGCACCCTCATGTCACAGATTTGTTCCCAGTTAGGGCATACATGAGAAACAACCTATGAGTGCACAACTAAGTAGAACAATTAAGTGGAACAACGAGTTGATGCTTCTCATTCTCTCTCCCTTCCCTTCCCTTCTCCCTCCCACTTCCTTTCTCACTTTTTCTTTTAAATCAATGAAAAATTTTAAAAAATTATATTTCATTACCTCTTTGATTCTGGCAATTAAAATATTTTAGACAATGACTTTTAACAAATAAAAATAACATGATTTCAACTTATATGCGTAGCCCTGCCTGTAATTCTAATGACTCTTGCACATTATACCTCAAAATTTTACCTAAAATATAGCTTCTTTTTTTCTTTTTTTTTCTGTACTATGTAACATACCAGCCTTTTAAAAGCTAAATAATATTCTTGTTAACTTCTGTGGCCAAATTTAGGAATATGTTCTACTATCATTATTTATAAAGAGAAACACACAGCTTGCTTTCCCAAGCATGGGTCTCAATGCAACGATGCACTAGATATTTCTGCAGCTCTGTACTGTGGAAAATTCATGTTCAGAGGAAACTGTCCACCGTGTTGCCTGGACCTGCTCTACTTGCAGTAGCTTGTTTCTTCTTCCTAGAGCTACAGTTTAGGAAGGACTTAAAAAAAAAAATGATCTACTTTGTAGATCAACCAGCTAACCTTTTTATCCTAAGAGTTAACTTATAGTAGCCATACACTTAACCATTTCCTGACTCAAAATGTACACAATTGATTATTGAAGAAAAGAACTATGGTTTCATGACTTAAACATTTAAATACATTTTTAGTAATAAAAATAATTTGGGGTCATTTTGAAAAATTTGAACATGCAAAATTTTACAAAGCAACATTGCATTTTCAAAGAAATCATGTTCATACATTTCTAGTCATTTTTCATTAATAAACATAAATAAAATAAAACTACCTATTAAGTTGTTAGGTGATGACCATCAACCCACTTCCATGTCAATAAATATAACTCACAGCATTTTAATAACTGCATACTATATAGCACAGTTATACCAGTCATTTAAATTCCTACTTTCTAATTTTATATTATATGCAATGTTACAATTTTTTTATGTACACATATCTTAGCAAATACTGTTGATTAACTAAAAAATATTATTTAATTTACTATGTGTCAGAAACTGTTTCAGAAATTTTAGCAATATTAACTTATTTAATCCTCATAACAGCTCTATCAGATAGCTATTTTTATTTCCTCAATGTCCAGATGAGGACCCTAAGGCACAGAGAGAGTAAGCACACAGCAATATCACACAGGTGGTAAGTAGAAAATCAAGGTGTCTAATCCAGGCTAGCTCTAGGATTTGTGTTCTAATCCACTGAAATAAGTTATATTAGAGTATTTATCTCTCAATATTATGTAATTAGTGCAATTCTTCTTCAATAGTATGGTTCACCTTTAGTTAGTATGATATATTAGATTCTTTAAACTCTTGTATCTAATGCCTATTTCTCACCAAAAAATTTGGACCAATTTATATCTCTCTAATAATCCATGACCAGAAGAATAACATTAGATATTATTAAAGTTTTAATTTTTACCTTACTCAGAGGTAGCAAAAGCTGTATCATGCAAGTTGAATTTCTATTTACCTATTAGTGAGGTTGAATATTCTTTAATGTTTCTTCTTCTTTTCTTTCTTTCTTTTCTTTTTTTTTTATTAAGTGAGAGGCAGGAAGGCAGAGAGACAGACTCCTGCATGTGCCCTGACTGGGATACACCCGGCAAGTTTCCTACAGAGCAATACTCTGCCCATTTGGCAGCCGCTGCTCTGTTGCTCGGCAACTGAGCCACTTCAGCTCCTGAGACGAGGACGTGGAGCCATCCTCAGCACCGGGGTCAACCTGCTGGAACCACTTGAGACATGGCTGCAGGGGTGGGAGAGAGAGAGACAGAGAGAGAAAGGAGGGGAGTGGAAGGGGTGGAGAAGCAGATTGTTGCTTCTCCTGTGTGCCCTGACAGAAACTGAACCCTGAGATTTCCACATGCCGGGATGACAATGCTCCACCATTGAGCTAACTGGCCAGGGCCAAATATGTTTCTTAAAGGTATTTGAGATGAATGCCATTTGTAGAAAATGAGCACCTAACCTAAATGAGTTTTTTAGCATTTAATTAAAAGATTTGGATTTGGCCGTGGCTGGTTGGCTAAGTGGATAGAGCTTTGGCCCAGTGTATGGATATTTCTGGTTCAATTCTGGTCAGGACACATAAGAGATGGGACCTCTGCTTCTCTCTCCCTCCCTCTCCCCTTCTCTCCCTCTTCCCCTCACACACCAGTGGCTTGATTGTTTCAAGTGAGTGTTGCCCTGGGTGCTGAGGATGGCTCAGTTGATTTGAGCATCATCCCAGACAAAGTTTGCCAGGTGGATCCCGGTTGGGCACATTGCAGAATCAGTCCCACTGTCTCCCTTTTTCTCACTTAAAAAAAGATTTAGTTTTAAGACAACTGTATGTATATTTAAAATTCTCAAACTTGTATATACTTGTATATAAACCATAGGACAACCATTTATCTGACAATTCACAAGAGACTAATAAAATTTAACTCTTGCAATAACAAAATTATTATTAAAATAATAGTATGAGATTAGCTACATTTTATATAATAATGATCCAGAATTGTCTTTAAAGGGTGGCCATACTATATATCATTTAAACTTACAAACAAAAGTACTCCTGGACAGATATTTCATTTCTGTTTCGAATATTCACCTTATTATCGCTTACTCTAGCCCAGCATTGTTCAATAGAAAAATATAAAGTGAGCTAGCACAAGCAATTTAAAATTTTCTCGTAGTCTTGTTAAAAAGAGGAAAAATATGGAAAAAATTAATTTTAATAAAATTATTTAATTATCATTTAAACATGTAATCAATATGAAAATTAATGAGATACTTTATGGTTTGTTTTATACTAAATCTTTGAAATCCAGGGTATGTTTTTTATTCCCAGCACATATCAATTCAGACTGGCCACATTTTACATATCTAATTCCTATAAATACACTACTGAATTTGGGCATCATAGCAAATAGCCTTTGTCAATTAGAGCATCTCCCTCCCCTACCCTTTTTATCTTTCAAATCAGCTCTTCCTGGTTTTAAAAATATGTTCATAGGTCAGCAAAGACAAGTGCTTTTAGAAAACTGTATGCTCTTATGAGTGTTATTTACTCATTTTTATCTATTTTGACTCTTTAGGATATTGTTGAAACTATACATTTGCAGCATCATTTCTGTTTTTGCAATATTATCTGATCCAAAATCTACCTACAACTTTGGCATTATTTGAAGACATCTTGCTGACAAACACTGTGTTCTAGCTCTGGGCATGTTGCTAATCACTTGTGTAGATTTGAGGAACCCTTCTTTCCATCTCTGTGAAGGCAATCAAGGAACTCTGTCTAAGCTTTTTATCTCTAAATCCTGTCAAGACCCAAAGCCCATTTTCATGATGATGAGTGGGGTGACCTTGAGAAAGTCAATGAAGGTCTTACTTTCTTCTTCCATCAAATGAGGATAATAACACTTACCTAACAAAGGTGTGATTAGGCCTAAATTGTATACTGTTTACTCCACATTGAACACTCAATTACATTTAACACTTAACAATTATTAAATGTAAATATTCTTATCTACAAAATATTGATTTGAACTAAAATGTGCTCCAAGATTCTTTCCAATTAAAATATTCAATAATTCAGTGAAATTTATAAAATCGGCCCTGGCCGGTTGGCTCAGCGGTAGAGCGTCGGCCTAGCGTGCGGAGGACCCGGGTTCGATTCCCGGCCAGGGCACATAGGAGAAGCGCCCATTTGCTTCTCCACCCCTCCGCCGCACTTTCCTCTCTGTCTCTCTCTTCCCCTCCCGCAGCCAAGGCTCCATTGGAGCAAAGATGGCCCGGGCGCTGGGCATGGCTCTGTGGCCTCTGCCTCAGGCGCTAGAGTGGCTCTGGTCGCAATATGGCGACGCCCAGGATGGGCAGAGCATCGCCCCCTGGGGGGCAGAGCACCGCCCCTGGTGGGCGTGCCGGGTAGATCCCGGTCGGGCGCATGCGGGAGTCTGTCTGACTGTCTATCCCCGTTTCCAGCTTCAGAAAAATGAAAAAAAAAAAAAAAAAAAAAAAAAAAAAGAAATTTATAAAATCATAGCATGTGGATAATAGAGGTAAATTTAAAGGGAATTTACTCACTCACCTCCCCATAGAGGGAGGATAGGTTAGCTTTCTTTCCCTGATAACTGTGCAAAGACAGCATGAGTACATGGGCACATTGCATCATGCCTACCTGGATTGAGTACTTTTTAGAGGCAGCAGAGTCAGGGGTGATGTCAACATGTTTAACAACTGGTAAAACATGAACCGAATCCCAGCCCTGGCCAGTTGCTCAGTGGTAGAGTGTCGGCCTGGCGTATGGAAGTCCCAGGTTTGATTCCTGGCCAGTGCACACAGGAGAAGTGCCCATCTGCTTCTCCACCCTTCCCTCTCTCCCTCTATCTCTCTCTTACTCTCTCTTCCCCTCCTGCAGCCAAGGCTCCATTGGAGCAAAGTTGGCTTGGATGCTGAGGATGACTCCATGGCCTCCACCTCAGGCACTAGAGTGGCTCTAGTTGCAACGGAGCAACGCACCAGATGAGAAGAGCATCATCCTCTGGTGGGCTCACTGGGTGAATCATGATCGGGTGCATGCAGGAGTCTGTCTCTCTGCCTCCCCACTTCTCACTTCAGAAAAATACAAAAAACAAATGAAAAAAAACCATGAACCCCAACAAATCAGACCAGTTGTCACAAATAACCTCAAGGAAAGGTAGTTCCATGTAAACCAACTAAAATGGTCATTCTGGTATCTCCCAGCAAGTAGAGGCACTGGCAGGCAGGCAGAACTTAATATCTGAATACTTATTTAATACATGATCTTGGGTAATTAACTTAAACGCATAGGCTGCACCTTTTTCATCTTTAAAAAGAGGTACGTTTATAAGAGATCTCTTATCTAAAGATAATTAATTCCAAGATAAAAAATCTTTTAAATGAATCTAAGTAAATAGTATTCAAAATATCTTACCATTAATGCAAAAAAAAAAAAAATAGGTTTGATTGAGACTTATCTTGAACTAAAAACTATGGAAGAAAATGTATTTTCATCTTACATGTAGCAAAACTAAGTTATAATTGATCTAGTACTCAGAAAAAAGAATTAATCAAAAACTGATGAGGGAGCCTGACCAGGCAGTGGCACAGAGCATTGGACTGGAATGCAGAGGACCCAGGTTCGAGACCCCGAGGTCGCCAGCTTGAGTGCAAGCTCATCTGCTTTGAGCAAGGCTCACCAGCTTGAGCACAAGGTCGCTGGCTCGAGCAAGGGGTCACTCAGTCTGCTGGAGCCTCCCAGTCAGGCATATGTTAGAAAGCAATCAATGAACAACTAAGGTCCCGCAACGAAGAATTGATGCTTCTCATCTCTCTCCCTTCCTGTCTGTCTCTATCTGTCCCTCTTTCTGACTCTCTCTGTCACTGTCACAAAAAAAAAGAACCCATGAGAAAGAAATATGGAGTTATTGTCCCCCCCAAAATTGTCTGATAGTATATTTTTCATTTTAGTAATGACACTGACAGCACAACCATAAAGAGGGTCATTTTGAAAAACAAGTTTATAGGTAATCATCAGTTATCCCAAGAACTTCTCAATTTTTTTTTCATATCATTTTCATTTGAAGCCATATTGCCATGGGTTAGCATTATATTTATTTCTGGTAGCTGACTACTGGTTAGTAAACAATCAACAATATATAGGTTCAGGCTCTTGTGTTAATCAGAGTGTTTTTAAAATGACTACTTATGGCCCTGGCCGGTTGGCTCAGCGGTAAAGCGTCGGCCTGGCGTGCGGGGGACCCGGGTTTGATTCCCGGCCAGGGAACATAGGAGAAGCGCCCATTTGCTTCTCCACCCCCCTCTCCTTCCTCTCTGTCTCTCTCTTCCCCTCCCGCAGCCAAGGCTCCATTGGAGCAAAGATGGCCCGGCGCTGGGGATGGCTCCTTGGCCTCTGCCCCAGGCGCTAGAGTGGCTCTAGTCACGGCAGAGCGATACCCTGGAGGGGCAGAGCATCGCCCCCTGGTGGGCAGAGCTTCGTTCGCCCCTGGTGGGCGTGCCGGGTGGATCCCGGTCTGGCGCATGCGGGAGTCTGTCTGACTGTCTCTCCCCGTTTCCAGCTTCAGAAAACAAACAAACAAACAAACAAAAATAAAATGACTACTTATTATTTTAGTCATCTTTCACTAGTACTTTCTTCTCTTAAAAATGTTTGCTTCCCTGCCAAACTTTATAACTTTGGGCATGTGTGTAATGAATACATATGCAGTAAGAACCTTGTAAATAAATTATGTGTGTTCTAATGAGGGTCAAATAAAATAATATCAAATAAAGCATGGCAGATGAATAAATAAATGCTAAAGCCTAGTCTAGTTTTCCATTTGACCTCACTGGGCAGGAAGGACAAATGCCAATGTTTGAATAGAAGCATGCACAGTGACCCTGGGGAGCAAGCCATGTGGGGCCACATCCATTGCTCTTTCTGTGGTGACAATGCTCGGAGACCAAGAAGGGAAGAAAGTATATCTTTTATTGCCAGTGACTCAGCTAAAAATAATTTTAAAATGTCCAACTAATTGTTTACAGTTAAATAAATACCGCATAAAAAAGTATTTTAAAAATCAGTTTTATATTTTCTTAAGCTTACATGTTACAATTCCCCACATATATATAACTTAACTACATTGAAGACATAATTTAGTGTAGAATTCTATTTTATATCACATCATTTCTATATTTTAACAATTTTCATCATTTCCTTATGAGAAATTTTATATCATTGTATTACCTCTAGGTTAAAGTTTGCCTCATATTTTTAAATCACCTCCTTAAATATTACCTATGAAATTATGTTAAAATAAGACCCTAGATATATACATCTCTGTGTAAAACATAAAAAAATTTCCAAACCTGAGTAAATAGTCCATTTATCTCTAACAATATTAAACATATTTTAGCACTGTTAAATTATATATATAGACAATCTTAACAAGTTATGGAAGTATTAGAAAGTATAATTTCACATTAAAATTAAGAAAAAGAAACACCCTTAGGTGAAAATCATAATACAGTTCACCACCACTTTTAAGTGAATTGATAAACTTATTTTTAAACATATTGCTTTCTAAATTAGTATTTAATTCAATTTTAATTGGATTTTTATTTATTTTGATGTTCAGTCTTATAAATTCCTTATAAATTTTATATATTAACCCTTTATATTATGTTCAATTTTTTTTTTCAGTGTTTTATACTTTTCTGAGTACTGGTCTTTTACATCTTTGGTTAAATTTATTCCTAGGTATTAAAACATTTGTAAAGGACCTGAATAGACACTGAACCAAGGGCATACAAACGGCCAATAAACATGAAAAGATGCTCAATATAACTAATCATCAGAGAAATGCAAATTAAAACCATAATAAAATATCACCTCGCACCTGTCAGAATCATCATCATCAATAAATTCACAAACAAGTGGGCGAGGATGTGGAGAAAAGGAAACCCTCCCGCACTGCTGGTGGGAATGCAGACTGGTGCAGCCACCGTGGGAAGCAGTATACAGTCACCTCAAAAAATTAAAAATGGAACTGCCTTTTGATCCAGGATTCTACTTCTAGAAGTTTATCTGAATAAACCTGAAATGCTTATTTGAAAGAATGTATGCACCCTTATGTTCAGCAGCATTACTTATAATAAGCAAGATTTTGGAAACAGTTCCAATGTCCATCAGTAGATGAGAAGATAAGAAAGCTGTGGTATATTTACAAAATAGAGTAAGATTTTCTTTTTTTACTCTTTGTGACAACAAGGATGGATCTGGAGAGGATTATACTAAGTAACATAAGCCAGTCAGAGTAAAACAAGTACCATATGTAGAATCTAATGAACAAATGAACTAACAACAAAAGAGAGAAAAACTCATAGATAGCAACCTGGACAGCTATAAGGAGGTGGGGGAGTTGAGGGATAGGGGAAGATGAGATTGAGCAAAACAAAAAGAAAAGAAAAAAAGCTTATAACATGGACAACAGTGTGTGATTAAGTAATTGCAGGGGAGAGGAGTATTGTGGGAGGTGGAGTAGGCTAAATGGTGATGGATGGAGACTTGACTTGGGGTGGTGAACACAATATAGTGAACAGAGATGTGTTGTAGAACTGTATGCCTGAAAGCTTCATAATTTTGTTCAACGGTGTCACCTCAATTAACTCGATAAAAAGAAAAAAATTATGCCTGACAAGACAGTGGCGCAGTGGATATAGCATTGGATTGGGACGCAGAGGACCCATGTTCGTAACCCGAGGTCACCGGCTTGAGCATGGTCTCATCTGATTTGAGCAAAGCTCACCAGCTTGAACCCAAGGTCGCTGGCTTGAGCAAGGAGTCACTTGTTCTGCTGTAGCCCCCAGTCAAGGCACATATGAGAAAGCAATCAATGAGCAACAAAGATACTGCAACAAAGGATTGATGCTTCTCATCCTATCTGTCCCTCTCTCTGTCACAAAAATAAATAAATAAATAAATAAATAAATAAATAATAAATACTTTTTAATTAAGATGAATTCACTCTTTGAGTGTTTTAAAAATCTTAACCAGCTTGACAGGTGGTGGTGCAGTAGATAGAGTGTGTTAACCTGGGATGCTGAAGACTCAGGATTGAAACCCCAAGGTTGTTGGCTTGATTGAAGGCTTTTCCAGTTTGAGTGTGTGGTCTCCAGCTTGAGTGTAGGATCATAGGCATGACTAGGGTTGCTGTCTAGAAGCCGAGGGTTGCTGGCTTAAAGCACAGGGTTGCTGGCTTGGGTTAGGGGCCTCTGGCTCAACTGCAGTCGCCTGGTCAAGGCACATATGAGAAAGCAATCAATGAACAACTAAAGTGCCACAACTTCAAGTTGATGCTTCTCTCCCTTCCTGTCTGTCTGTCCCTCTCTTTGTCTCTATCTAGCTAAAAACAAAGAAAAGCAAAACAAAACAAAACAAAATACAAAAAACTTAACTAATTGCATAAAAAAGGATCAGGTAAAAATAAACATTTTCAAAATTTAAGATGTCAAAACAAGAATGCTAATAAGGGGGAGTATTCTTACATCAGAGTATTAGTCTCCTACTCCGTGATGGCGAACGTTTTTTTTTATAAAAACCGCCCACTTTTGCAGTGCTGGTCAACCTGGTCCCTCCCGCCCACTAGTGGGCGGTAGCGGAGCAACCAACGGTGCCCCGATTGGTCCACCATGAAAGCTGGAATGCCCACTAGTGGGCGGGAAGGACCAGGTTGACGAGCACTGCAAAAGTGGGTGGTTTTTATAAAAAGGTTCACCATCACGGCTCCTACTGCTACTAGAAGACTGAAATATGAGTGGGCCTCCCTGGAGTAATATCAAGATTTCAGCAGAACGCATTCCTTTCTGGAGGTTCTAGGGTTAAATCTGTTGTCTCGCCTTTTTCAACTGCTAGAGGCTACCTGTGTGTTTCTTTACTCCTGTGGTTTCCTCTTCATCTTTAAAGTCAGAAATGGCCACTTGAATCTTTTCCACAATCACCACTGTGACTGCCTCGGTCTTCACATCTCCTCTAAATGTCCAGCCTCTTTCTTTCACTTTAAGAATCCTTAGGCCCACCAGATAATCCAAGATAATCTCCCCATTTCAACATTCTTGAATTACATCTGCAAAATTTCTTTTTTGGAGGTTCAGGATCTTAAACCTTGACATCTTTGGGGGCCTATTATACTGCCTACCATATCAGATAAATACAGTGCTGCTAGTTCTTCTCCATATAATATTGGATCTAACCAATCATACTCATTTTCTTCTTATGTTCATTTTACCAGTAATTCAGGGGTGGATTCTTCAAGTATCATATGTAAGTTCTTCAGCCCTTGTGAGAACAATCGTTCTGATGTCTGTTCACACTTCTAGTTGCAGCCTCCCATCCCCATCCCAGGACTCTGATCATGTTCTTATCTTTTGGTGAATAAAATGGAAATATAGAATCGCTAGGGGATACTGACTGAATAATCACCATTTCTTTCTCTCCTAGGTGGCTAAATCAGTGGCAGTAACCACAAGAAAAGCAGAACTCACAAGAAACCTCAGACTAACCATAGGAATCCTCCACACAGCCAAGGGGTTTTCTGCACAAACAATAGTTAGCTCAAATACACTGAAACCTCATAATTTGGGGGTTTAGAAGATAGTCTCTTTGAATGCCTTACAGGAGGATATTGCATTCTGGAAATATATCTGATCTTATCTAATTTTTAATGCATCTTTTATTCTCCTTAGACTCTAAATGGAGTAGTTTTCTATAATCATATGTAAGCCAAAAGGCCACAGAAAAGTGTTGTTCATAATTGTGAATGTTGACAACAATGTGATGTGAGCAGGCGACACAAGAAGTTGTTCTAAAAGAACAAGAAATTCCCCTTTGAAATTGCTTTCACGTATTGGTCTATAAAATATTTAAAGATGTAAACAGTGGTAGTTGTTTTCCATCTGAGATTATATACAATTTTTAGAAGTAACACATCTCTCAATATCAGCCAGTAAACTTATAAAAGATGAAGCTGAGCAAGGAGCTTCGGGGTAGAAGCTAACTGTGGCATAAGGAAGATGGCACCCATTTTTATACAATAACTGCATAAACAGTTTTAAAAGGAGTTTGAGATACCAACTTAACAATCATGGTGTCATTTTGAAAAAAGGAATAAACCTCTCAGTGTGATTACTTTGAAGAAGAACACTCATGTAGTTATGGGAATTTGGGTTTGTTTATTAAAAACTGCAATTTTAATATTATTGATGTTCTACCTTATATAAATTAAGATTTACATTTTATAGCTGTGATTTCAATCTAAAATGACCTAAATATAAAAAAATAAAACATTTTAGGTCAACCTTTTTATTTATTAAAATATTACCAGGCATGTCTGGCTCTATGGCATTATCATAAAATGTGCAAGGCAGCTATACTCAACACAGCAAGTGTTTAGATAAATGTCCTTGCTAATATACAACTTTTGCCCAAAATTTAGTCAGATAAGCATTTAATTAGATAAATAATTTATTATAACACATTGCTAATCATTAAATATAAAAGTACAAATTGCATTTTTAAAATATTCAATTTTATTTCTGAAATAAATAACTAACCCAAGACAAATTCCATCATTATGGCCCTCTAGTTGTACAGCTCATCCATATTGATGTTACAATTTTAAACAAGTTGGGAATCCCATAAAAACTTGGCAATATGAAAAATAAAATTGCCAGCTTATGGTTAAATTATAAAATCTCAATGGATATAAAAGATTGACTTTTCAGGACAGCAAGAGTTGACTGGGAATTAAGGTATCATGATACCCAAGGAAAGAATATGTCAATCAGAAGTGCTTCAGTAAGTGAGCAGGATGGGAAAAGAATTTAGTCAGCAGTTTGGACACCCAAACTGAAAAGCTAAGCTTGTCATTGGCTATCCAAGCACCAGACATTGACTAGGAAAATGAAGACTGTGGCTCGGGCTGCGGGACAGATGCGTCCCTGTGGGTCAGAACATGTCTGTCTCTGACCATTAAACATTCATTTTTTTCAACTACACCTCTTTTCTAATTCCATGGTCAATAAGGAGTGAATGATATGACTAGAAGTTTTGTTTGTCTTTTGTATCATCAGTGATAATTACTAAAATTTATGTTCAGATTTAATACTTTTCAAATTATATATCCTTAGGAATTCACATCTAGGAGATAAATCTGTTTTTATTGTATTGACCAAACCATGTTTGCAGGACTGAGAGACTAAACTATTACTACTCGATGAGCCTCAATGATTACCAAGTAGGAGAAGCTCAGGGCCAAATGGTGAAAGATACTGGAGTCATAAGACAGTGGGTCATGTAGGGCAAAATGATATAAGCTGAGAAGAAAAGGAAGAGAAGGGTTAATAGAGTGGAAAAGTGGAGATTTTATGAGGTCAAAGAACAGGTGTTGTAAGGATAACTGAGTAATTCAAAATCTAATTACTTTCCAATAGTTTGGACCTTACAGAAATGTGTGAGAAAATATAGGAACAGCTATTTGTACAGCCTTTTCTGAATTCAATTAGTACATTCAGAACCCAGCTAATTCACTTAAAGACTGAAGTTTGACAAATTAAAGGCCAAGATATTTGAAGCCTGAGAATAAATTCACTGCCCCCAGAACATCTCCCAATATAAAATGAGCAGATAAGCTGAATGCCCTTTATCAGTCATTTCCTATTAGTTTTGTAAAGAAGAAATAAATAATGCCATCACTTGTGTAGGTTATAACCTCCAGAATGGTAATTATCTCAATGAGAACCTCAGTAAACACTGAAAGTAAAAGAGACCGAAGCAAATTTCAAAGCAGAGCTTGGTACAGAGCTAAGAAATCTTACCAGATTGCCACGGCAAAAAATGGTCCCTTACGAGGATTTTGATTTTATTTCACTGTAATCATGTATGGTATATCTAAGTCATGGGAGGAGGGAGTGAGTATAAATATACTGTAATAATGGCCTCTCATGCAAGAAGAGTGCAATCTATTTTCCAATCACCCAATCTAGTGTTTAATTAAAAAACAGCAAAAATAGTATACATGGGCAGTGGCTTACAGTTGTTTAGCAAGATTCTTCTAAAATATTTTTCCTAAAATTTTGTAGGCACCATATTAACATATTACATATTTTTGTATGTGCTAGAAAAGTGTCAGCAATGAATAGGTCAAACACAGATATCTTGCCTCTCAGTATAGCTTTGGTCCACTTTCCTAAGTCAATTCTCCAACAAAAGTAGTAATAAAAAAAGATAAACAATTGATGGATTTTACTTAACCTGTTCAAAAGAAAATCTCATTAGTCTGAACTTGGTTCAGATGTACATCAGAAAAGATTTAGTCAAAGCAAACGCTTTCCAATGATAACACCTTTCTGGGATATAATCATCAACACACACACACACACACACATACATTCTTTAAGCCTTAAAGCAGGATGAAGCCTCTGTACATTATCTTCTTGTCTTGTGAACCTGACTATTCTGTAAAAAAGAAATAAGTGTAACTACCAATATCTTTAAAACTAGAAGTCACATATCTATTCAAAGTGGCAATCTTTACATCTAGGAGAATTAAGTGAGTATAGGTATTTTAAACTTCTCTGATTCTGTTAACACCTCCATTGTTTTAAAGGTTTTGTTATCTCAGCTTTTAAAGGGTCTGATGTTAATAATCTGTTTATTTTTCTGAAAACTGGCAGATTCACATATTTATTTTAGTTTAAAAAACTTCATTATTTGAAATGCTGATTTTTTAGCAGTACTGTTCATCATGTTATAAAAATATTAATAAGAGGTTATAAAAATATTAATAATTCAAGTAGCTTATCAATTATATCCTATGTGCAAAGAGCTTTTGTAAGCACTGTGAAATATATTAAGGTATTGAATAACCTTACTATTTATATTAATTCTTGTTTTAAAACAAGGTAAAGTCTGAGTAATGAGATAATCTATATAGAAAGGCTTTATATTTTATAAAACCATATAAAGCTAATATTGTTAATATGACCATTCCCTTCAAAGTGACCTATAAATTGAATGCAATTTTAATAAAAATTATAGTAAGCTTTTTTGAAAAAATTGACATTTCTAAAATGTATACAAAAATACAAAAGATATAGATTAGAATAAATTCAGAATCACTACACTACCTAAGTACAAGCTAAAGTAATTAAGACATCTGTTATTGGTATAAAGATAGAGGAACAGACTAAAGATATGGAATAAATACAACCAAGCACCAAGACAATTCAATGGAGAAAACAGTCTTTCCAAAAGTAGTGCTGAAATAACTGATTCACTTTATAAGAAAACAAATCTCAACCTGTTCCTTGTATACATACAAAAATTAATTGAGAAAGGATCATAAACTTAAGTGTAAAACTTAGAACTATGAGAGTTTTAGAAGAAAAAAAAATGACAATATATTTGTGACACTAGATTGACAAAGACCTTTTAGGATATCAAAACAGTATAAAAGAAAAAATCAATAATCTATACTATCAAAATTAGACATTATCAAAAGGCACAATTAATAAAAAATATATCAAGCTATAAGTAGTAAGAATATCTGCAATATATATCCAGCAAAGTACTCATCCAGGGTATATACAGAACCCCTACAAATCAAATTTAAAATATGCAAACAACAACAAAGAATTAATATTTGTAAAAGATTGAAGGCTTCATAAAAGAATATATATGTATGGTCAATAATCTCATGATAATGTCCTCAACAACCTTAGTCATTAGAAAAAAAGCTAAAATCACAGTGAGAAAGCATTTTATATCAAGTATAATAACTACAATCAAAATGCTAATAGTGACAAATTTTGATGAGGATATGGAATGACTGAGTCCTTCATGCACAGCTGATGGGACCACAGAATTATAAAATCATTTTGGAGTTCTGTTGAGTAGGTTTTCATCAAGTTAACATATATCTTACACAAGAGAAATTAAATTTTATATCTATTAAAAATATTTTATAAGATTTTTCAAATTATATTTATTCATAATAGCTAAACCCTGGAAACAATTCAATTTTCTATCAACTAAAGAACAGATAAACCAATTGCAGTATACTTATCTGAAACACTAATCAGGAATCAAAGGAATGCATTTAAGATATGTGCAAAAACAAGGATAAATAGGAAGCCCAAACCCATGACAGCATGATGCCAGATTATAAAGTATACACACACACTCACACACTATTAGAACGACATGAAGTCCAAAAATAGCCAAAATTAATCTATGCTGATAGAAATCAGAAGCAGATGTTGGAGAGAGGAGAGATAGGATGGATTTGACTGAAAATAACGTGGGAAAACTTTCTAGAATTATGAAAATGTTCTACATCTTGTTTAAGGCATGGTTAGATGGATACATACAATTTTGAAAACTCACTGAAATAAACACTTAAAATTGTGTGTTTTTGTCTAACAATAATGCTTCTAAAAATTTATAGTACTCTTTTGTCATTATAAGTATATCAGTAATTTTCATAAACCAAAAGAACTAATATTGACCATCTCAACATAATAGTCTAATAACCTAAATTGGAAGTGATCAATAGACTGGTTACACAAGAGTTTTCTGTATATTATTTCAGAGCTGCAATCTAGGTAACAACACCCTAGAATAACAAGCATATATAGATATATAATAAAATGAACTTAATGTAGAATACATATAAAACAAATTCCCAAATAAGCAGTAATACCAAAGGAACCGAGTTTTGATTATAAACACGTGTAAATAAGTTCACTAAAGTGGTTTTTATTTTAATTTTCTGGATTATCAGCTTTGAAAATGCATAACAATATATTTTTGTTTTACTACACACCTGTATTATTACTGTAACAAAAGAAACAACAGTGTTTTAAGTTCCTGTGGTGCAGTCAAATTATTCATCAATTCATTTTGTTTTAATTTCCTTTTTTTAGGAGTCAGGGAATCGTTAAACTCTCTGAATAAGCTCTAAATTTTTTAACTCTGTCTTCCCCCTAGTCCGTGTCTTTCTATAATTTCTTGGCTCAAAAATATAGTTGATCCAAGCTACACAGCATAAGTATGATTTTATTTTATTAAATGTTGTAGCATGATGGTTTGCATTCCTAATATTGCCAAATTACCTGAATATTAAGTTCTCTATGATTCAATTACATAATAAAATTCATATTTTCAGATTGATACAGCAAGGTAAACAAGCCCAAGAAATCACTGTTGAAGTTTGTATGCTCCAATTGCCTGGGCTCGATTCAAGGCTTTGTGCTTAGTAATTGCCTTCACAATTAATCCTGGAAAAGTTCTTTATACTTCTCATTATTACAAAGTCAACTGATTTAATTTATAGCATATTCCCAATTAAAGTTAAATCAGCAATCTGAAACCTCCAACATTAGATTGGTTTTCTATGTAGCTGTTATCTGCAATAACATTTTAAATATTTCAAGGCACTCTTAAATTATGGGGAATACAGAGCAAAATAAATAACCCCTATAAAAATAAGAGGAGTAAAAATGAACAAATATATGGGACAGAAAATGATTTGATTTTGGGAGGTGGACACCAAATGCAATCAACAGTTTAAATGCTATAGAAATGTTTACCTGAAACCTATGTACTCTTACTGATCAATGTCACCCCATTTAATTTAATTTCTAAATGAAAATAAATAAATAAAATAAAAATAATCCAAAAATGTTACTTCAAATTGATCTATGCCACTTCCCAAAGAACATGCAGAAATTATTTTTAGCAACAAGTTTGCTTTTATTTTTGTTTTATTTGTAATTTTGACTTCCCCCAATTTTTTATGTTTAAAGCAATAACCATATGAATTCTATCACTAACTAAATATGTTATTTAATTAAGGTATTTATTCTTCTAATTTATTTAAATATTTTTCTTTATAATAAGTCAGTAGAAATTCATAAAAACATATACATTACTATTACTAAGGAGAAAACATCCCAATAATGTGATTGCATTTTGGTGTTGGAATCTAAGCTAATTTTTGTTTTGAGAGGTATAAAGAAATTGCTAGTTCAAAAATAATTTATTGTCCATAAGTAATTTTAAAATTGAGCTTTATAGAAACAAAGTAAACATACTTCTTAGGAATAATTCAATAATACTAACCAAAATATTTTAAGTATTGAGGAAATTTGTGGACTCACTTTGGGACTAAAAGTTGAAGTTTTGGGCTGCAGGAAATAGCTGAAAAAAAGATGACCCTGATTCCTCTAGAGGTGGCAATTTCTTCAGTGGGGTGTGAAATAAAAACTTTTTAACTTTTTATATTTGCATGAACAAAAAATATTTCTTAGCCAGTCACTCTAGATCAGGGGTAGTCAATATTTTTATAGCTAATGCCCACTTTTGTATCTCTGTTAATAGTAAAATTTTCTAACTGCCCACCGGTTCTACAGTAATGGTGATTTATAAAGTAGGGAAGTAATTTTACTTTATAAAATTTATAAAGCAGAGTTACAACAAGTTAAAGCATATAATAATAATTACTTACCAAGTTCTTTATTTTCACTAAGTTTGGCAGAATAAATCTTTATAAAACAACTTACTATAGTTAAATTTATCTTTTTATTTATACTTTGGTTGCTCCGCTACCACCCACCATGAAAGCTGGAACACCCACTAGTGGGCGGTAGGGACCAGGTTGACTACCACTGCTCTAGATCTTACTTTAGGGTTAAAAAAGAGAGTGAAACCATAGACACTTAGTGACATCAGATGTGAATATGCCCATTTTAACACGTGAGAGCTGTCCATAGTTTGATCATCACCAGTTAAGTTCTCACAATGCAGTGACTAACTATGACTCAGATTTGTCATTATTTATTAACTGTGTATGTTTTTTTTCCAAATAATTATGAAAAAACATTTTCATGGCATCTGAATGTGTTTAGTAAAACATACAAATATATACGAATGGAATATTGCATAAAATTGTAAATTGTCATGACTTCAGTACTATCTGATTTTATAAATATATAAAAAACAAAGCAAGAATTTGTAGCTACTACCAAAACAGGCAGTTTTATATGATAGTTTCAGGTTTCAAAACCATGCCCCATATATTGCATAATTTCCATTCAGATCATTACAATAAGCAAAAAAGACAAATAGTGTAGAGACTATTATTTCTATTTTTGTCAAAAAAGGAAATTAAGGTTCAGTGATTAGGGTCTGCTCATAGTTGCAAGGTGAGTTCTTTATAGAGCCAAGATTAAGTTTTTTG